>NC_089318.1:1473152-1766945 GCF_036669915.1 Pocillopora verrucosa
GGTATTCATCCAGAGCAGAGAGGTTCTTGAAGAAACCTGATCTCATCAAATCGATCGATCAAACGGGGCGGCTACCATACAATTACAGCAGTGAAAATGTGAAATGTATCTTTGGTATATTCATAAGTTATTTTCATCAAATCAGCTCTAATTGTCGAAAATTTGTAATGATAAATCTATATAAGTCTACCTAACCTTACAACATGAACATATTAAATCGCTAGATTGGTGGAAAGCTGGGAAAAACTTCAGCTGGCTGCATAAGAAGATAAAAAGGGAAAATTTTTTTAATAAAATCCTTCAAACATTTTCAACACGGTCGAAAAGAAAGCGAATTTAAGTTGAACACAACTCCATTCTCTTCCTTTTCCTTCTCTTCTCTTTAACATCCCTTGCGAGTCTCCTTTACTCCCCTCCCCCGCGAAAAAAAGTATGTGAATTCTATAAAGATTCTTCTAAGTTAGAAAACAGACATCAAAGCCCAACGGACTTTCAGAGTTGGCCGGTTACACAGCTTTACGGGCCGCTACTCCCAAGCTCATAGTTCCTGCTGTTTCTATCATTATAAGATGATTTTGTAGGCTTGAAGCCGTTGAGTGTAATGGCGTGATCACGTGTAATGATCCTTGTAGGTGTAAGTGGTTTCGAGGATCATAAAGAGATTATAATCTATAGACTGGAAAGAACTGTCTCTAAGTCCACAGGAAAAAAAAGCGAAAGGCATATCGTGGATTTATAACCCTCGGCCATATACATGCGAAATTATGTCTTATTCATTTCTCCAGATCAGTTGGGCGCTCTCCCTCCCCTCCCTAACTGAAGAAATACGTGTCACACTCCACCCTTTCTCAAAAAGGAAGAATGTTTGGTTCCAGCGGAACGATTGTGATCACGAGGGAAAATTCCTGCTCATCACGAATGACAATGTAACGCAACTGAGTGTTTTTTCAGACAGAAAATAAAAAGTTTTATGAACATGATTTACATTAGGAAATCTTTCTTGAGATGAAGCAACTCGCACTTCTTTTTCTACAACATATAAACTGAACCAAACGTCGGTTAAACGAACTGTTTCTCTATCGTGACAGCTGAAATGAATGAGCCCGCCTATCAACAGTTCTGACCGTAAAATTATCGATGTGTTTGTTGTTTTGCTCACACAGTTCAAGTCGAGCGTAACAAAATTTAGAGGTTTTGAATTTGTGTTATTTGAAATGGATAGTAAAGCATCCGTTCGTAATGTGACTACAACTTTTCAAGCTGATCTTGACGAAGGTTCTGCTCTGCTTGATCTGCTAAAGGATTTGGACGTCGAATCAAGAAAAGCCGTTCTGGAAACAAAAATCAAAGACGGTGACGAACTTGCCACTTCTCTCATCATCGCTGCTCGCGATGGAAAACTGGATTTTGTGAAGGTTCTTTTAGGTTGTGAAGCAAACATCGAGGCCCGTGGAACGATTAAGATCGAGAGTGGTAATTATTCAGAAGTTGTAGAGGATTGCACAGCTTTGTGGATCGCTTCTGCTAAAGGTCATTTTGATATTGTGAGACTCTTGATCAAACAAAACGCCGAAGTCGACAGCAGAACATCGACAAATTCGACTCCGTTGAGAGCTGCTGCCTTTATGGGACACCTTGATATTGTGCGCTGTTTGGTTGAGAAAGGGGCCGATGTAAATGCACGCAATAATTTCAATGGTACTCCTCTGATGGTAACGTGCCGCAATGGCCACCTGGATGTTGCTTCCTATCTTGTCAAACACGGCGCAAACATAAATCTACAAGAAAACGATGGACGCTCGTGTCTTCATTGGGCTTCGGTACGTGGTCATGTTCAGCTAGTTTGTGAGTTGCTCGCTTCAGGAGCAAAACAAACACAAAATCTTAACCGTTTAACACCACTTCTTGAAGCCAGTAATAATTGTAAAATTGAAATGGTGGAGTGGTTCATCAGCCGACCTGAATGTTCAAAGGAAGAAAGAATTGATGCTCTTGAGCTTCTTGGAGCCACCATTGCTAATGATTCTAAAGCTTATGACATTGAAAAAGCGTATAGTTTCATGAAGCAAGGAATGGAGGAGAGGTATGAGGATCCGTCATGTCCTTTGCTTAAAAAGAAAATGGAACCAGTGCAGGCTTATCAAAATAGAACAGAGAGTCTAACTCTTAAGGAACTTTCTCTTTTAGAAGGTGATGATCATGCTATCCAGATGGAGGGACTTATGGTGAGAGAGAGAATCCTTGGAACTGATAATACAATGCTACGGGACCCGATAACTTACCGAGGAGCTTTCCTAGCTGATTTGAAGAGGTACGAACTCAGCGTCGGTTTGTGGACACGAGCAATGCAGTTAGCTATGAATTACAATGTTCCAAAAACACTGGAGCTTGAACTCCTCACAAATAAAATTGCAGAAATGATGCAGAATGGTCACAGTTTGAGTCCAAAAACTATCGAGAACATTTTTGAAAAACTTATCGATGGAAGAAGGAAACTGACCGAAAACTTGAAGCCTGGAGAATTGGAAGAAGAGCACAAAAGTGAGGTGCAAGAGACATTGCTTTTTCATGCTCTATATCTCTTGGTGATGTACACCAAAGTGCAAGTTTCCTTGGAAATGAAAAATGACAACTTGATTGATCTTCTTCAAAGATTTATGTGTTTAGAACCTCGCACCCGTGATGGAAATACACTTTTGCACTTGGCTGTATGGCATAAGACTCCTGTTCGTAAAGACGTTAATTTGCGAGGTGTGTGTAAGCTTCCCTGTGTTGAGACCATGAAGCTAATTTTATATGCGGGGTGTGATGTGAATTCCGTTAATACCCAAGGGAACACCCCTCTTCATTTAGCCGTTACTTTTATACCAGGACCTGAACAAGTAGACATTTTGAAAGAAATGCTGGAGTTGTTGATAGATCTCGGCGCAGATACAAAGCTTGTTAACAAGAATGGTCAAACAGTTATGGACTGCTGCGAGACTGACGAAGCCCGAGGCATCCTGTCTGCAAAAGGAGGACTGAGCGCCATGAACATCGAGGCCAGAAAGGTAAGAAAGGTTTCATTTGTAACGCCTTATATATTCTCCTTAAATTATCACAGTAAACATCCTAACGCAATGGGAGAACTCTTATTTCATTTCTCCATAGGATCTTGTGTGGATTATGTTTCGTAACCCCTGGTTACCTTTCTTTTACTTAATTGTCTCCGAACTTATCTATTTGTGAATAAAAACAATTCATTTCGATGATCTGATAGTCAAAGGAAGCATCAATTCAGTGCTTTGAAAATTGAATGTCACCACTGAAAATAGATGACCCATCAGACAGTTGATATGTCAATATGCCCACCTTCCCCCCACCCCAAAAGAAAAAGAAAAGAAAGCAATTTGCCTTTCAAGCAATAGCAAGCCGTTAGATAAAGCTAGCAGGCGGGCTTTACCGCGGTCGACTTGTTGATCAAATTAACAAACTAATGATCACCCGTCTGATTCATGTTTGTACAACAAAAACAAAGCAATTTAAATTTAAGTTCAAACAGCAAACCGAGAAGATTTGAAGTAATTACAGACGGTCGATAAATCGGAAGGAATTGTAAAACAGTAAGAGCACACCGATCCCTAATTATGATTGTAAAAATTTTTGTGGGCCTTTCCTTAATTCTGTAGTGTGACTCACTTTTCATTAAAAGTTTATTTGTATAGTTTTGCGGTCTGGTTTTAGCGTCGGTTGATTTCGTTCGCATTTGTTGTATGATGACTTGTTTACTTATCATACAAGCAGTCAAAGTGAATTTGCGTGGAAGACTTTCGGAAAAGCGGTCATTAGGAATGAAATTATCAGAAGGTGTAACTGCCGATGACATCCTTCTACAGCGCATAATATAACTGGCAACTATCATAATAATCCTAAAAGCTCATCAGTCTTTTTGTTGTACATTTGATATCATCTTGAATTACTTGAAGCTTGAATTTCCAGGGCAATTTGCCACTATGGAATCATCACATGGGGAGTTCGTGTAAAATAAATCATAACAATTCGTATGCAGGCTAAACTTATGACGTCCAAACATCAATGACAGCAATGGCATGAACTCGCTCGTAGCATGTTTTGTAACTGGTCAACGAGCTAAATATTCCTGATATAGCAATATTTTAAATACCATGAGTAGAATCCGTTAGCTAATACTTAAAAAATAACAATAAAAATACATATATATTAGAACAGTACACATTTAAAGAAGAGACCTCAGTGGTTTTCAGGGGGTCCACTGGAGAATACGCAAAACAAAACTATATACAAAAAAATAACTTACGAAACTGACCTCAGATAAATTAGTAAAAAGTTATTTCAAAAGTGGCTACCTAAAGCGCATTTAGTTCCAATTTCAACTTGAGCATAGCATAAATATTTTTAATTCTGTTAATCTTAACTAAGGCAAATCATGTTAAAATGTGATATTTAAATCCATGATAACAATACAGCAAGGCCCTTTTTTTTTTTAATTTCGTTTGGCAGGGAAACTCAGTGTAAATGTACCAAAATGTTTTTATCCCCTAAGTTGCTATGTGTTTTCCATTTTTTTTTAAGAATAAAGTAATTGGAAGTGGAGTCCGTGAAGGAAGAGGGGGAAGATTTGTTCTTGGAACCGAAAAAGGCCTTAATGAGAATGTTGAAAGGGAAACTACAGGGATATCAGGTAAGAGGATCTCTGAAGGAACAAATTTGTAAATAAAATAATTGTAGGAAAGACTGACTAGTTCCGTTATGGGCTTTTATGTTACAAATATTTTTTACACGGATAGAGAGAGAGAGAGAGAAAGAGAGAGAGAGAGAGAGAGAGAAGAATATGTTTTGGCTTTTCGGTTCAAGCTCTGTGAGACAAGCTGAAAAATGTCTTGTTCTATTTTTATTATCTAAGGACTATCTAGGGAGTTGATACAGCAGCTGGAAAACGTTCAAGAGCAACTAAGAAACAGAGATGTAGAAATGAGGGATATGACCCAGCAGTTGATAAATGTCCGTAGGCAACTACAAGAGAGAGATGGACAACTATTAGAAAAAGATCGCCAACTAACAGAGAGAGATGAAGAACTGAGGGAGAAGACACAGCAGTTGACAAATACTCAAGGGAAACTACAAGAGAGAGTTGGACAACTATCAGAAAAAGATCGCCAACTACGAGAGAGAGATGAACAACTGAGGGAGAAGACACAGCAATTGACAAATACTCAGGGGCAACTACGAGAGAAAGATAAACAACTGAGAGAGAAGACACAGCAGTTGACAAACGTCGAAGGGCAACTACAAGAGAGAGATGGACAACTGAGGCAGATAAGAAATCAGTTGACAAATGTCCGGAGGCATTTACAAGAAAGAGATGGACAAGTTAGTGAGATAACAAATCAGTTGACAAGTGTCCGAGGGCAGCTACAAGAAAAAAATGAAGAATTTACTTCTTTGGAAAGACTGCTGGGGGCCAAACAGCACGAAATAGACGAACTGGAGAGGTCTCTTTCAGAAGCTCACAGGGCGCCAAATGAACGTTCACGCCATCAGACTCCTGATTGGGTCATTCCACGGGATCAGATTCAGCTGACGGGCAAATGCCTTGGAAAGGGAGGCTGGGGAAGTGTTATCGAAGGCAAATACTGTGGCCTCCCTGTCGCCGTCAAACAGTTACACGAGTTGATACTTTCTGATCACAACCGCAGATTGTTTGAGCGAGAGATGAGCATTGCCGCCAGATGCCGCCATCCTTGTATGCTGCAATTTATTGGGGCAACAAACGATGAAGGAAGTCCTTTGTTTGTAACAGAACTCATGGAATCTAGTTTACGAGCACTTTTAGAACAGCGGCCTCTTTCTTCATCCGAAGTGTCTGTCATTTCTCTAGATGTGGCTCGAGCATTAAACTACCTTCACCTAAAGAAACCATCCCCCATCATTCACCGCGACATCAGCAGTGCCAATGTGTTACTGTGGCGGCAAGCTGACCAATGGCGAGGCAAAGTGTCAGATTATGGCACGGCTAATGTTTTGCAGCATACCATGACGGTTGGTCCTGGTGCTATAATATACAGTGCACCTGAAGCGCATACTAAACATCAAACTGTCAAGGTGTGTCTGAAAATTGAATATTAGAGCTAGATTTCTCAATTGTTTCATTATGATCGCTATAAAGTTAATTCATGATAAGATTGAAAATCAATCTGTGAAGTGCTCGGGACAAAAATTCCGTCCGATATCTGACTATAGTTGAACTCTTATCCTTGGTTAACTGGTCGGGTGCTTACGCAGCATCAGTCTGTAGGGAATATGCCCCAGGACAGATCATGAAAAACTTAACTTGAACCAGCTGAGAGAAGTCGAACCTATTTCTCTCCCTTCACAGAGCTAAAATGAGTGAGATGCTTGGATAGCAATGAGACAACATTCCTCTGACGTAAGCAGACTGCTAAAACACAAGAAAAGAAAAGAAAGGGGAAGGAAAAGATAAATAAAAATAAGGAAATTCAAGCTAGCTGGCACGTTCATGCATTTTCAGCTTTTCATTGTTATTGTCTTTTCGAGCTTAGGTTGATGTGTACAGTTTTGGAGTTCTCCTTTGTGAGATTTGCATCCGGGAACTACCGGATCCTGACAGGCGCTACGAACAAGTTCCCAGGGTGACGAATGGCGTGCTTCGAGCTCTTATTCGGGGATGCCTGCAACAAGATGCTGATGTAAGACCAAGTATGGAAGACATCGTTGGTGAACTCGAACTCGAACTACCAATGAAAGATTGATTTTGAAATGAAACATAGCAACCTTCGATCTAAAATGGCCTGTGTAAACTGGCTTTTTCTTGGCTCAGTGCAAATATGCTTTCTTGTATAAGACTTGCTTTTGAGATGGTGAACGTTTCATCGGCCGAACTTAAATCAAAGTTGAACCAGCTTAGATTTGCATGTTGTTGCCTTTTCATGACCATTCCAATTATCGAGTCAGTCAAGGACTTTAAGGACTTTTCGACAAATTATCTTCAGTTTAAAATAGGTTATTTTCAGAAAAACACAAACATGTTACTACAACATGATAACAGTGGTTTTGGCCCACACTAAGATTTAAAACAAGTCTGATTATCATTTATAGCTTTGCAATTTTTATATACAGAAAATTTTTGTTAAGTTGTTGATGTTATCGATCGGGGCTAGCAGAACTTTTTCCAGTGCAATATAGAAGACGTCAATGTGCTAGGTAGATAAGATAGCTTACCATCCCGAATTATAACAAGCATCAGCGAAAAGTCGAGCGTCAACTGTGATTTCGCGTCCTCTCTAATCTATCGAAAACAGAGATATACACTAGGCTTTTTCTTGTTGAATTTAGAGATCCTCGGTCAAAGGATCTCTATCCATTTTTCATTAGTGTCGGTTTGTCGGAAGTATTTCAGATAGGTGTCTGATCGCCACGACCATCTTCCATTAGTTTGTTAGTCAGATTCACCGTTAGCATGTTGCCGAACGTGATTCAAGTATAATTAACCCTAAAAACTCCCAAGATCTTGATGTTAATTCTCTTCTTTAGCTGCTACACATTTCCTTGTAAATTAGTTATAAGAATTTGTTGTTAGATCAAGATAACAACTTCTACCTGATAAGTTTGAGTATTCTCATTACCTGTTTGCTGGATAATGTGAGGATATTATGAAGAGAAGTTTCATGTTAATCACTTCTGGGAGTTAAAGGGTTAAACGTGGTTTTAAAGTTGTTCTTTAAACCTATTTTTTAAAATCTTACGTATGATCTTTAGCGCCTCGACGGCTATTTGTGACTGAATACGGACCATTACGCCCAAATAATGAGACTTTGAGATGATTATTGGTAGTTTTTTTTTAAGTGTATTCAAAGTATAACTGTAGACTGGGTATAACATGCAGTCTCCAAACCGTATACTGGGTATCAATTATAGCATGGTGAAGAAAAATGTCAGATAGTAAAGTAATATGATAGATAACAGTATGATGGTTAACTTCCTGTCAATCAGCTGATCAAACTGAGTTGTAATAATTTAGCAAACGTCTCTGTATTGATTGGTAATTAATCAAATATATAGCTTTCGTTTTTTTCCCTGTAAACACAATATTCATTGTTTCGTGCTCCAGTACATAAGTACCATGTTCATCACAGGTTCTTTACAGTCAACCATTTCTAGATTCAATAATTCATGTATTTTACAGCGGCTGAGGGTGATCGGAAACAAAACACAACAACAAGATGCATAAGCCGATACACCGCTACCGCTTTTATCGCTTTTTGGAAAAGAACACTGAAACTAAGCTGAATGATGAAATGATATTGCTATTCTCCAGGCTGACTCAAACTGGTTGAGGTTTGACTTTTTATTTTAGAAATTTATAGCACCGACTGAAGAAAATGAAGAAGTATATGCAATGTAGGTATATAGATAGCAGTGCTTTTAACTCTTTTGCGTAAACTTAAAAAAACGACAAATGATGGCAACCTTTTTTCTTTTATTTTTTTTTGTCAACAGTATTTACACTAGTGATTAGTGCTATATCTCATTTGAAAAAATACATTTAGCCTCCAAAAATCCATGGATTTTAAATCATGCTAAGAAAATGGCATACAATTTGCATAAATTATTGTACAACTTTTGACTTTGAAACAGCCTGAGCCTGAATGGATTGGAGCAAAAAAGGAAACATTTCTAAGATAAAATATTCCTTATCTTATGGGCAAGACATCCAGAGACTCTGGCTGAAAAAGAACAAATATGGAATTAATTAGAATTTTTTTCCAAACTGTACCCCAAAACCATAAAAATGGACCCAGATTATTGAAAAATTTATTCCTCACCAAGTATTTACACAAGGGAAGTAAGCTATACCTCACTTGAAACAGCAGTAAATAAGCTTTCCTGAAATGCATGTTTCCTCTCCAAGAAAAAGGAAACAACTCATTGAATGCTTTCAAACTAACATTAATTAGCATAAAATATCATCTAAATTTGAACTGTGAATTAAGTGATACCCAAATAATACAAAGTAATAAGGCAAAAATTAACTTAAGAGGTTCCTTGTTATATGGGCAACATCTCCATAAAAAATTGGTTGAAAGATAACAAATCTGAGACGTGTTACACATATCTTGTCAACACTGATTGACACACTGACTAATTAGTCTGACCTCATCATGACCCCAAGCCCAAATTTACTAATCCCTCTTGAAGTCTACAGTGCAATCATTGGAACTATATTTCTTTGTTTGACTTCTGAAATTTTGCCTTGAAACAGGGACAAATGAGATAATCAACCTCAAAATACATAAAGCGCAACATATATCAAAAGATTTTCACTTGCAATGCACCACCAGTATTTTCAAGAGTAAACAATTCAGAAGTGGAATGCCCAAATTAACTAATCCCTCTTGAAGTCTACAGTGCAACTATTGGAACTATTGTTCTTTGTTTGAAGATTGACATACGGACTAATCAGTCTGACCTTATCTTATCATCACCCCAAGCCCAAATTTACTAATCCCTCTTGAAGTCTACAGTGCAACCATTGGAACTATATTTCTTTGTTTGACTTCTGAAATTTTGCCTTGAAACAGGGACAAATGAGATAATCAACCTCAAAATACATAAAGCGCAACATATATCAAAAGCCTTTCATTTGCAATGCACCACCAGTATTTTCAAGAGTAAACAATTCAGAAGTGAAACCGGAAACTGTCATTTTATATCATTCCACTCATTCTCGAGCATAATTTGTTTTTTTTGAGAATTTTTAGCGTGTAACAAGTAGAACCACATCTAAAAAACATACAAAACATACAAGATAATGTACAGGTCGATCTATATACAACTATCGTTTTGAAATAAAGGATTTGTTTTGATTTAGTTCGGACGCGCACTGCGTCATGCGATCGATCTGTCATCGGCTGATAATTTAGCTCGTTGCGTTGTCAAATTCCATTGAAGATTATTTACTCTGTCGCTCCAAAATCATGTTTGATCACAATATATATTGCTTTACATTCACAAATATACATCTACAGGTCTATCTCAAGGCAAAAAACAAGGATTCGAGCGAGAAAAGTAAAAGTAAATTTAATTTTACGCTGTTTCAACATCACGTGCGTCACGCATTTAAATATCGCAAGAATGTTTATAGATTACTTACCTCGATTCTTCGCTAGGATTTTCCAGTTTTCTGTCTAGTTCAGATTCCTCACCACTAGACATACCACCATGCTCACTTCCATCCTCAAAAATGATGTCTAAAGCCTCAGCTACGCTGTATCTCTGGCGCTTCGCACCAGACGCCATTATCGCAGATTGAAGTCGTACGAAAATGATTTCCGGAAAGGGCTCGAAAGGTCAGCTTGGAGCTAAAATTTGCTATGTGATTGGCTTAGAATGTTTACTTGCCACAGTCGGAATTTCAGAGCGATCGGACGTAATACGAGCATTTCCGAAAAGGTTTACGTCATCGTGCAATTTTGCACGATCTGCCAAAGGCCTGACCAGAAAGAGTTTAATAGGATTCATTCGAAATAGGATTTGAAAGGGTTAATATGGCACGGTCGTTCAAGGTCTAATGAATGAGTTACCAGTAATCGGATCCTTGTGTTTGCGCAAAGATTTTTGGGATCGCCACGAGTCACACAATGCAACTTGCTAGAAAGAAATGTATGGTGAAAGGTTGTTTCGACATCCAAAAAAAAGTTGCAGCTCAAAAACCTTTCGATTTTTCTTAAACAAATTATTACTTGATCCAGGGATTTCCTCATGTTTTTTATATAATTTGTTTTATCATTCCAGAGATCGATGGCTCGGTGCAAACTATTCCATCTCCGCTAGCAACGACTTCTCTGCTTTGAAGAGGTATTTTTCAGATGTCGTAATTTGTTTATTTAAAAAAAATGAAAAATTGTCTGATCTTTGAATGCGATTTAACCCTTTTCCTGGGTAACCGCTCGTGTGCTTTAGGTATAATCTATAGTCTTAAGGGAACTCGTGGCAAAACATGTCAGAAACAAGGTTAATAAGAAAAAGTGAACTTCAACTTCCTGAGAGGAGTAAAGCCTGTATCTCTTCCTTTAGAATGCCCCACTATAGGGCTACACTGAGTTCTCCCTATGGGTCAGCAATGAGGCACGATTCCTACGTGGTGAAATAGATGCGACATAAGTTCTTTCAAGCATTTCATTGGCAATTTGTTTTAGCAGTTAAAGTCTAACTGGCATAGAATCTCCATTCCTCTGCGCAGCTTCTCACAATGTCGTCTGCGACCGATCACTTCAACGCTGATTTCTCCTCAACGTGCGAGAAAATACCACGCTATTCGGGAGAACTCGCGAGGCAAATGACTTCCCTCGTTAAATGACTGCGTGGCTACCAAGCAAGCGTTTTGCATCATTCTCCTGCGCTTTATTTTGCGATCAAATTCCATCGTTTCATTTGAGCTGTGGGCTTTAGCAATATTGAACACAACTGTTGTCAGTAACAGGGAATAGCGAAATCGATTAAAGAGAAGCGTTTAAAAGGTATTTTCAGGGTTGATTAACTTATTAATGTCGCTGCATATACAAAACATTAGATTTCGTCAACTTTACTGTGAAAAAAAATTTGACATGTGTAAGACGTTTAAAAAGCATTTAAAGTGCAAGTAAAAAAAAACTAATTCCTTCGATAGCGTTTACACAGCTTTTAAATTCAAAAGTCATTGAAGCCTATATTAAATCTCACGCATGTGCTTTAAGCCTAAACCGTAATTTATGACTTAACTCGAACTATTCCAACCGTTTTAATGCTGATCTGCGACAAAATGCCCCAGCAATGAGACTTTGATATGATCGATTAGCAGTTTTTCTGTCAAGTGCATTCCGGCTACCTATAAACTCCAGACTAGGTGGAAAATGCAGTCTGTAGACCACACACTTTTGAAGAAAAATGTCTAATCACACAATGATGTGATAGATTAGGGAATGATAATTAATATCCTGCTGATTAGCCGTCAAACATAATTGAGATTACACAGCCGATGTTTTTGTGTTTTGACTGGGATTGATTCTTTCCGTTTCGAACGTCGTTAGAAAGAACACAGAGAGACCTGAGACTTTTGTGTGATTTACAGGTAACCTCATTGTAAAGATCACATGTTACGCTATTATGTACATTTAAATCCGGTATAGATAAATTGTCTATAAACAGCAATAGCTTGAAAGTACAGTTACATTCCGGCCACAATCAAAAGAAATACGTTTTTAAGTAGAAACTGTTTGCAGTGCGATCAAGATAGAAATCAAACGTAGTAGGATACCTTTCAATTTATCTTTGAATTTCCCTACCTCCTCTCCTCGAAACAGAAGATACGCTTCAGACTTCCTGTTTTCCCAGAAGGGACGAATGATTGACATATGGTAGAAATTTAGCATAATACGGTTACAAAATTCACTATATACATTTGCCAAGGTGCTCACAAGGAGAATTTATTTAATAATCGAGAGCTTTTTTACTTGGTGATCGTTTCTTTTATTCTCGTCACCTTAATGTGTAATTCAAGTGCGACATCGTGAGGAGAAATTTGATGTTAGTCCCTCTTAGGGGTTGAAGGGTTAATCCAATGTTTTGTACCTCATCTGCTGCTTTCATGATGTTATCAGCAACATCTGCATCCAAACGAACTCCTTATTAACCCTTGCAGCTGCTTTCTTCAAGGTACCAAATGCACGAATCACAAGACAAAAACAACAACACACTGAGAATTAACAGTAACCAAATGATTTTCCATCATTACATTTTGTTGAATAATGCCCAGTTGTAATAGCTCATGGTTAAAAAATATCACTTACGTTTTCTTTTACCTTCTTTCTGAACCATTCCTGTTAACTGATGAAAAGTGTTCCTGGACAGATAATTGCTTAAAGTAATACTTTTACTAACATTAGAGAAGTCAGAATTCATTATTAGATCTTTCAGTCAGTACATGGGCGATGATTGGTCAATTTAGCAGGTCACATTTCGCTGCACAACCTGCTAAATTCAAAAGTTTGTTTCAATTAAAAAACCTCCTCCTCTACCTGAACCCAGAGATAATAAACATCTTGCTACCCTCGTTTCCTGGTCCGTACTGTAAGTGACAGAACCTAAGTGTTCCCGCTTAATTTATGACCTGATTTGCGCTTGGGCCACAAATATTAGCAGAATAAAAATTGGTCAGTAATTTATGATGCAGACCCCAAACTAGGTTAGTGAGAGGTATTCACTAGCAAAGTTCATTGATATAAAGTAATAAATACAATATATTTTAGAACGAGATTTATTGGAGAGGTAGGATCAGATCAACATAGCGGCATATGTTCAGTGTCATCACCAATTGGAAAATTCAACTTTGATCTCGCTGTCTGGGCTCCGTAGTATTTATCAGCTGGAACTTCTGTCTCTACAAAACTGTCAGTCTCAATTCTTGAAGCCTGTTGGCCACAAATATATAAAGTATTTTCAATAAAATTTATGTATTAACTCTATCACTCCGTGGAGTAACTATGAGGAAACTTCTCATTACGATAACAATGTATTTTCAACTGCATTTTCTTTAATTTACAGCTAAACTATTACCTCAAATGTAAAGCACTCGTTTCAAACATAAAATTAAAAAGGAGCGCGCGTAATTTGTAGGAGAATATCTCTCACGTTCTGCGCGAACGCCATAACTGCTCAAAATACAAAGCTCACCTTGTTTCGTGATAATAAGAAAGGGCTGAAATGAAGCTTTTGGCGGTGGAGAAATATTCTTGGATCGCTGTTGATCGTTCGCAACTCAGAACAAAGCTCTATAAGTTAAGTTTAATGAGCAATCGATTGAATCAAAATGGCTACTTGTGGTCAGCGGCTATCGGGGGACTCTGGACAATTCAATAACCGTCCCGTGGTCTGCGGCACCCGGGAAATTGGGGCATGATTTCAAGAGAACAGAACTTCAATACCTCACATTTTTGTTCAGTTCAATGGATTTCCTTTTTTGGTAAAGGACGATTGACCTGACAAACTTTTGTCCTCTCCGGTAAGAACTTCTATTTCTAATTGTAGGACTGGTATGGCCAGCCGAAAAATAGAACACTCTTTAAAAGCCATGCTACACTCGGTACCGGTATGAGCCTCTGCTACTGAGTTTTTTCGTTTTTAACTTTATGAAAATTAGATGAAAGTTTATTATTCTTGAATTGTCTTAGTTTTTTCCTAAACTGGGTTCCGCATCCAGGAGTCCACATTCCGGAGTCCATATCCTAGATTTTGGAATTTCATATTTCGAAAAAACTTTACGTCACTGTAGTTCCTTGTTACAACAGTAACTATGAATCAGTTATCAAGGAATTTCATCCTTCTTTTCACTCTTCGTTTAATTTGCTCTTTGTTTCTTTTACGACAGGAGGTGTATAAAAATGGCTTTCAAATCCGTTTGTCTTAAGTATCCTTGAGCAAAGAGGTTCTTAAAGTATGTGTCAGAATGCCAGATTTCTCGGAAAGGACGAGTGATTAGCATCCATGGAATGATTCATGCGTAACAGTAAATATAGCGTAATGCCAGAATGTTCATTGGAAAAAACAAAACAAAACAAAACAACAGTTATGGGCATGATTCACTTTGGAAAAGACGCAGCTTGTATAAGATCTTTAAAAGCGGCGGAACACCGACGATAAGAAAACCGTTCTCGTAACGAAGACCCTAGAAAGCAACGAGATTACTAATCCTCTGATCATCGCCGCTTAACGGACACCTGAATTCTGTAAAAATCCCTCAAAATTGTAAAACAGACATCGAAGCCTGAGGGACTTTCAAAGTTGCCCACGACGGTATAGTGCTAAGTTTATCACGGGTTACACAGCTATATGGGCCGCTGCTCTCAAGCCCATAGTTCCGCCCATTTCTACCATCATAAGATGATTTTTTAAGAGTGTGATCGTTTAATTACGTGTGTTGATGGTGTGATCACGTGTAATGACCTCTATCGCTGTAACTGGTTTCGAGGATCATAAATAGATCATAATCTATAGACTGGAAAGAACTGTTTCTAAGTCTTCGGGAAAAAAAAGCGAAAGACACATCGTGGATTTAGAGCCCCAGACCGTGTACGAGCGAAATTATATCTTATTCATATTTTGCACAACGCCTCTCCATGCATACTTCTTCACAATGTAACGCAACCGAGTGTTTCTTCAGAAAGAAAATAAAAAGGTTTATGAATATGATTTGCATCAGGAAACCTTTCTTTGAGATGAAACAACTCGTACTTCTTTTTTACAACATATAAACTGAACCAAACATCAGTAAAATGACCTGTTTCCCTACCGTGACAGCTGAAATCAATGAGCCTGCTTATGCAAAGTTCTGACCGTAAAATTATCAATGTGTTTGTTGTTTTGCTCACACAGTTCAAGTCGAGCGTAGCAGAATTTAGAGGTTTTGAATTTGTGTTATTTGAAATGGGTAATAAAGCACCCGTTCGTGATGTGGTAACTACAGCTTATCAAGCTGATCGTGACGAAGGTTATGCTTTGTTTGATTTGCTTAAGGATTTGAACACCGAATCAAGAAAAGCCGCTCTGGAAACAAAAATCAAAGATGGCGACGACCTAGCCACTCCTCTCATCATCGCTGCTCGCGATGGAAAACTGGATTTTGTGAAGGTTCTTTTACGTTATGAAGCAAACATCGAGGCCCGTGGAACGATTAAGATCGAGAGTGTTAAATTTTCAGAAGTTGTAGAGGATTGCACGGCTTTGTGGGTCGCTGCTGCTAAAGGTCATTTTGATGTCGTGAGACTCTTGATCGAACAAAACGCCGAAGTCGAATGCAGAACATCGAGCAATTCGACTCCGTTGAGAGCTGCTGCCCTCATGGGACACCTTGATATTGTGCACTGTTTGGTTGAGAACAGGGCCGATGTAAATGCACGCACTAATTCCAATAGTACTCCTCTGATAGTAACATGCTACAACGGCCACCTGGATGTTGCTTCCTATCTTGTCAAACACGGCGCAAACATAAATCTACAGGACAACGAGGGAAGCTCGTGTCTTCATTGTGCTTCGAAACAGGGTCACGTTCAGCTAGTTTGTGAGTTGCTTGCTTTAGGAGCAAAACAAACACAAAATCTAAACCGTTTAACACCACTTCTTGAAGCCAGTAATAATTGTAAAATTGAAATGGTGGAGTGGTTCATCAACCGACCAGAATGTTCAAAGGAACAGAGAATTGATGCTCTTGAGCTTCTTGGAGCCACCATTGCTATTGTTCGTGATGACATTGAAAAAGCGTTTAGTTTCATGAAGCGAGGAATGGAGGAGAGGTATGAGGATCCGTCATGTCCTTTGCTTAAAAAGAAAATGGAACCAGTGGAAGCTTATCACTAGAACAGAGAGTCAAAGTCTTGAGGAACTCTCTCTCTTAGAAGGTGATGATCATGCTATCCAGATGGAGGGACTCATGATTAGAGAGAGAATCCTAGGGACTGACAATATAATACTATGGTTACCGATACGTTACCAAGGATTTGTCGCAGCTAACTTTGAGGAGTACGAACTCTGTGTTGGTTTGTGAACACGGGCGATGGAGATAGCTATGAGTTCCAATGTTCCAACAACATGGGATTTTGAAATTCTCATAGATGTACTCGCAAAAATGGTGCAGAGTGGTCACAGTTTGAGTCCACAAACTATCGAGAATATTTTTGAAAAGGTTATCGATGTAAACAGGAAACTGTCCGAAACCTTGAAGCCTGGAGAATTGGAAGAAGAGAAAAAAAATGTGGCGCAAGAGATATTGCTTTTTAATGCTCTATATCTCTTGGTGATGTACACCAGAGTTCAAGTTCCCTTGGAAATGAAAAATGGCGACATGATTGATCTTCTTCAAAGATTTCTGTGTTTAGAGCCTCGTACCCGTGATGGAAATACACTTTTGCACTTGGCTGTATGGCATAAGACTCCTGTTCGTAAAAACGCTAATTTGCGAGATGCGTGTAAGCTTCCCTGTGTTGAGACCATGAAGCTAATTTTATATGCAGGGTGTGATGTGAATTCCGTTAATAACCAAGGAAACACTCCTTTACATTTAGCCGTTACTTTTGTACCAGGACCTGAAAAAGTAGACATTTTGAAAGAAATGCTGGAGTCGTTGTTAGATCTCGGCGCAGATCCAAAGCTTGTCGACAAGAATGGTCAAACAGTAATGGACTGCTGCAAGACCGACGAAGCCCGAGGCATCCTGTCTGCGAAAGGAGGACTGGGTACCATGAACATCGAGGCCAGAAAGGTGAGAAAGGTTTGATTTTAAGGCTTTATATATTTTCCCTAAATTATCACAGTAAGCATCCTAATGCAGTGGGAGAACTCTTCGTTTATTTCCCCATAGGATCTTGTATCGATGATCCTTCTTAACGCCTGGTTACCTTTCTTTTACTTTAATGGTTTCTAAACTCATTCTTTTAAGAATGAAAATATTCATTACGATGCTGTGATAGTCAAAGGAAGGATCAAGTTGGTGCATTAAAAATTGACTGTCACTACTGAAAATATGTTTATATATTTATATGCCCCCTCCCCCCCTCCGAAAGGAAAAAAAAACCAGAACCTCATAGCCTCTCTTGAAGTGTTCCATATTTGAGACTAGTATTAAAAAAATTAATAAATAAATGCGTGAAATAAATACAACTCAATCTGATGGTGGCTTTCAAGCAATAGCAAGTCATTAGATTAAGCTTGCAGGCGGGCTTTACCGCGGTCGACTTGTTAATCAAATTAACAGACTTATGATCACCCGTCCGATTAATGTTTGTACAACGAAAACAAAGCAATTTAAATGAAAGTTCACGCAGCAAACCGAGAAGATTTGAAGTAATTACTGACGGTCGATGATTCGACATGAATTGCAAAACAGTAAGAGCACACTGATCCTTTATTATAATTCTAAAAGTTTTTGTAGGCCTTTCCTTAACTCTGTAGTGTGACTTACTTTTCAGTAAAAGTTTATTTGTAGTTACGGTCTGGCTTTAGCATCGGTTGATTTCGTTCGCATTTGTTGTATTATGACTGGTTTCCTTATCAAACAAGCAGTCAAAATGAATTTGCGCTGAAGACTTGCGGAAAAGCTGTCATAAGGAATGAAATTATCAGACAGTATATAAGCCGATGACATCCCTCTACAGCGTTCCTAAAAGCTCATCAGTCTTTTTGTTGTACATTTGATATCATCTTGAATTGCTTGAAGCTTGAATTTCCAGGGCAATTTGCCGTTATGGAATCATCACATGGGGAGTTCGTGTGAAATAGATCATGACAATTCGTATGCAGGCTAAACTTATGACGTCCAAACATCGTTGACAGCAATGGCATGAACTCGCTCGAAGCATGTTTTGTAACGGGTCAACGAGCTAAACGCTCCTGATATAAAAATAGTTTAAATAGAATGAGTAGAGTCCGTTAGCTAATACTTAAAAAATAACAATAACAATACATATATATTATAACAGTGCACATTTAAAGAAGAGACCTCAGTGGTTTTCAGGGGGTCCACTGGAGAATACGCAAAACAGAACTCTATTAAAAAAAAATAACTTACCAAACTGGCCTCAGATAAATTAGTAAAAAGTTATTTTAAAAGTGGCTATCTAAGGCGCATTTAGTTCCAATTTCAACTTGAGCATGGCATGGGTATTTTTAATTATGTTTATCTTAACTAAGGCAAATCATGTAAAAACGTAATATTTAAGTTCCTGATAAAAATACTGCAAGTCCCAG
Organism: Pocillopora verrucosa; assembly: GCF_036669915.1. Taxonomy (NCBI): domain Eukaryota; kingdom Metazoa; phylum Cnidaria; class Anthozoa; order Scleractinia; family Pocilloporidae; genus Pocillopora; species Pocillopora verrucosa. Next base: position 1,491,963 of record NC_089318.1, read on the forward strand.
ATTTTTTTAATTTCGTTTGGCAGGGAAATTCAGTGTAAATGTACCAAAATGTTTTTATCTCCTAAGTTGCTATGTGTTTTCCATTTTTTTCTAAGAATAAAGTAACTGGAAGTGGAGTCCGTGAAGGAAGAGGGGGTAGATTTGTTCTTGGAACCCAAAAAGACCTGAATGAGAATGTTAAAAGGGAAATGAAGACGAGATCAGGTAAGAGGATCTTGTGGAGGAACAAATTTGTAAAGAAAAATAATTGTAGGAAAGATTAGTGAGTTCTGTTATGAGCTTTTAGGTAACGATATTGGGTAACGGGGGAGAACTGAATATATTACAAATATTTTTTACACGGATAGCAGGCTGGGTGCCAAGTAATCTAAAATAGAGTCCAAAATGATATAAATCCTAAGTTTGAACGTCTTTTGATATAAAACTTACCCAGAGAGAGAGAGAGAGAGAGAGAGAGAGAGAGATTGATGGGCACTTTGGTAACCTAAAATAGGGCACTTTGGTACCTTCAGGGCACTTTCGTAACGTGGTGTAGGGCACTTTAGTAACTTTCGGGCCTTTTGGTAACGTGGTGTAGGGCACTTTAGTAACTTTCGGGCCTTTTGGTAACGTGGTGTAGGGCACTTCGGTAACTTTAGGGCAATTTAGTAACGTGAAATATGGCACTTCTGTAACGTGATTATTATCAGACAAAATCTAAATTTTTCGACGTTACACAGGTTGTTTTGGTTTTCAAAATAGTGGATTGCCGTATGAAATTTTACAGCTGGACAAAGACATTCCATTTTCAACTAATTTAACCAAAAATTGCTGCAGAATATAGGAAAGATATCTGTTTACAAGCAAGCCTTTTTTTATTTTATTTTACCAGCCACGGAAGCAAAAGAACCTCGTTTCAAGAGCTAACAAGCATCTGGTTAGCACGTTAACATCAATAGGTGACATCAGGGATACCTCTCTATTAATGTTAGCAGTGGGATGCAACCACAAAACAGTTCTGAATCAATTCTTGTTTTGTGATATGTCACAGAAAAATGCGACTTTTTAATCCGAGTCTCATTCAAACGAAGGAGTGCCGGAAGCTCAATGGTCGCCAGCGTTTTATCTATGGCAAAGACAATTTCCAGACCGATCCCAAGCCGGTTATGGAACCAGTTTAAATTCTTATTTAATTGTACGCATTTTTGTCCTATAATTAGACGGGTTCCGAAAAAAAATATCACAGTTGTACCATCGCACCCCTCTTCACGGACGCCCCCTCGTTATAAGGGACAGGTTTTGTTGTCCCGGGGAAATGTCCTCATATTGTCTTTACATTTAACCCGCGTACTATGGACACCTTTAACACGGACAGAGGATACCTTTATTCTTCTTCAGTGAACTGATTCTCATAAGCTTACTTCGTCAACATGGGCTCACCTCTGCTGTGCACTGTAATATCCTTTATTTTTGTTTTAATGTAGGTAACATTACGTCCGTGTTTACAACACTGACGAAAAATCATTCTTTAAAATATCTTCTGTTCTTTAAAAGGCTTTTGAACAATTCCTTCCGTTCCTTGACTAAGTAACCTTCACAAGAAAATGAAAAGAGACTTTTTGAACATTTAAACTGCAAATGTCAACCTTAACCAGCTAAAAGGCTCTTAAACAATTGGTCCCATTCCTGGACTACTTAGCCATAACAAGAAAACGAAAAGCGACACTGACAAAATTTAACTTGAAAACGTCAACCTTAACCTTAAGCACCTAAAAAACTATTTCATAAAATATACTATGTAAATTGAAGGGTTTTTTCAACAATTCTTTTTGTTTCTGGACTACCTATTAACCTAAACATGATTCCAGTTTCTGTTCCAGTTTCTACCCCTCCGGCCTCATTCTATATTTTTCGCGCTTGCTTTCCTTTTTGCTCCTTCCTACTATAATGACTTATTTAAGGGGTGAAACTGCCCAGATTGGGCTGTTTTAGGAATTTTATTCTGATACTTACCCACGAGTTTCTAGGCTCCACCTCTTTCATAGAGTTCACATGGAATTCTTCCCCGGGAATGGAGCACTTACCAAAAGCCGGCCAGTAGGCCGGTTGTAGTATTGTTGACAATACCATGCAAATACGTTATAAATATATATAGGCAGCTGAATGACATTTCGACAGCAGATAAATACCAGACAACATTAATCAGTATACTTTTGAGGAAACTGCCGTCTTATACCAATCCGTTGGCTTTTCACAGGGTATTGAACTCAATTTGTGCTGCTTTTCAGTCCGATCGGAAAATGGCGGCTTCGAATCAAGCGTAACCTCTTATTACGCATTTTAGTACAACTGATAGACTGACCGTCATGTCAACCACTCCCACCCACCCCACTTGGGCATACCCCTATGAAGACTGTCATCAAATAAAAGAACAATAATTCACATGAGTTAAACGGGTTTTTTTTATAGAAACACAAATAACATGAATTGTTTTATTCGTTGGAAAGCCACCAGCAGAGTTATCAACAGTTTATGTGGCATAAGTTGATCGTTACAAAAGTGCCCTAATCCTCGTTGCAAATATCTATCACTCCTTCTCGCCAACGGAAAAAACATTTGGTAACACAAGTGCTGTGGAATAAAAGCTTGTTTTTCAATAAATAACTCAGACACATAACGTTTATTCAAGGGCTTTAGGTAATCATGAATTTGTTATCATTCAAAATTAGTACAATAGGGCACTTATGTCACCCGGCAAAGTCTCTTCCCTTCAAACTTCCAAAATTTCCCCGAAAAAAATTTTTCTTTAAGTTTTTTTGTGTGCCACAATTAGGCAAAATAATGTTGTTTTCATATAAACTGTTTTAAACCTCAATCGCTACAAGTTGGGTGAGAATTTGACTTTAGAGCAGCAAAGTTAAGTTTTAAAATGTTGAAAGGTTTCGAAGTGAGCTCTTGTCTATGACAAAACTTACAATCTTGCTAAATATTTTTGGGCTGTGAATTGCTCCCAAAATATTTAGTTGTGGAAAGTGAGTGAATGCCCAAAATATGCTAAATGAGTCGGATATCTATCTCATCAATGAAAATTTGAGTTGAAATGCAATTAAAAAGTACTTTCCACGGAGTAGGGAAGTTTCGTAACCTTTGAAACGTTTAAAAATTTGTAAAAAATTGTTTTTGATACGGTTGACCACAAGATTCTAAGAGAGTGTTGTAGATTCTGCATAAAAGCGTTTGAACTACTCAGGACGATGTAATCATGTTATTTACGCAAGATATCCGAAAGAGACTTGAAGTTACAAAAAATGCCCTATTTTCAATCTGCAGAGAGAAAGAGTGAGAGAGGGAGAGAGAGAGAGAGGGGGGGGGAGGGTGGGAGAGAGGAATATGTTTATATGTTTTGAGTTTTCGGTTCACGCTCTGCGAGACAAACTGAAAAATTCCTTGTTCTATTTTCATTATCTAAGGACTATTTACAGAGTTGACACAGCAGCGGGAAAACGTTCAAGAGCAACTAAGAAACAGAGACGGAGAACTGAGGGAGATGACACAGCAGTTGACAAATGTCCGTAGGCAACTACAAGAGAGAGATGGACAACTATCAGAAAAAGATCGCCAACTAAGAGAGAGAGATGAAGAACTGAGGGAGATGGGAAATCAGTTGACAGATATCAGGAGGCAGCTACAAGAGAGGGATGGACAACTAACAGAAAAAGATCGCCAACAGAGAGAGAGAGATAAACAACTGAGGGAGAAGACACAGCAGTTGACAAATACTGAAGGGCAACTACAAGAGAGAGATGGAGAAATGAGGGAGAAGACACAGCACTTGAAAAATGCGGAAGATCAACTACAAGAAGAGGATGAAGAGGTTTCTTCCTTAGAGAGGCGGCTGGAGGAAAAAGAACAGCAGGTAGACGAACTGGAAGATTCTCTTTCAGCAACTTCACAGGCGTTAAATAAACTTTCGCGCCAACAATCACCTGACTGGGTCATTCCACGTGATCAGATTCAACTGACAGAGAAGTGCCTTGGTAGGGGTGGCTGGGGAATTGTAGTTAAAGGCAAATATTGTGGGTGCACTGTTGCCGTGAAACAAATCTATGACGATCTTTTGAAATCTTCCTCATATTATCGGGAGTTGTTCGAGAGAGAAATGAATATTGCCTCCAGATGTCACCACCCTTGTTTGCTTCAGTTCATTGGAGCAACAAACGATGAAGGAACTCCTTTGTTTGTCACAGAGCTCATGGAAACAAGTTTACGAGCACTGTCAGAGCAGCGATCTCTTTCTCCCACTGAAGTGTCTGTCATCTCTTTAGACGTGGCTCGAGCATTAAACTATCTTCACCTGAAGAAACCATCCCCCATCATTCACCGCGACATCAGCAGTGCCAATGTGTTACTGTGGCGAGAAGCTGACCAATGGCGAGGCAAAGTGTCGGATTATGGCACGGCTAATTTCAAGCGAGACATTATGACGGCCTGTCCTGGTTCTAGGATATACAGTGCTCCTGAGGCACTTACAGAGAGTCAAACTGCCAAGGTATGTGTACATTTGTATATTTGGGTTATATTTCTGAATTGTTTATTTGTGTTTACAGTAAACAGTCTGGTGAAGTATTTTTATAATAAGAAGTTAACTCAGTTTGTCGACTGGGCGGGATAAAAATTGTCTGTTCTTTGAATGCGATTAAACCCTTTTCCTGGGTAACCGCTCGTGTGCTTTAGGTATAGTCTATAGTCTTAAGGGAACTCGTGATAAGACATGCCAGAAACAAGGTTAATAAGAAAAAGTGAACTTCGACTTCTTGAGAAGAGTCGAGCCTAAATCTTCTGCTTTTAGAATGCCCCACTGTAGAGCTAGACTAGATTTCTCTATGGGTCAGCAACGAGGCACCATTCCTACGTGGCGAACTAGATTAGACATAAATAGTCTCAAAGTAGCAAGAACACTTATATCAAACTTAAACCTTTTTGCAGCCATTGATAATGAACTTAGGTGTACTATAAATTTTTTTAAAACTGTAATTTTGTTTTCGAGCATAGGTTGATGTGTACAGTTTCGGAGTTCTCCTCTGTCAGATTTGCACCCGGAAACTACCAGATCCTGACAGACGCGACGAGCAAGTTGCCATGGTGAAAAATCGAACACTGCGAGCTCTCATCCGGAGATGTCTGAAACGAGCTCCTGAAGCGAGACCCAGCATGGAAGACATCATCGGTGAACTAGAACAATCAATGTTAGATTAGTTTTGACAAGATCTGCTCTTTTATTCACACTTGCGATCGAAAAAGAAAGTAGCACGCAAACCTAAGATCTATAATGGCTTATTTAAAAGGCTTTTTCCAAAATAATACCTAATCTAATTTTTCAGTTGGTACAGTTTTTAGTTTTTAGGAAGTGTTCGGGCTTTTTAGTATGCATACGTGTCTGATCGCTACGACCATCTTCCGTCAGTTTTTTAGGTTGAGTCACCGTTAGTTCTTTCCCGAAGGTGATTCAGGTAAAAAAAAAGAAGAGGTATTTTATGACTAGAATATTTTTTCGAGTATTCAGCGGCTCCAAATGGTAAAATTTAGTCACAGTCTTCATACGGTTTTAACTTTTATTGTGTGTGAAATTTAAAATCCAAGTAAAATTTGGCATTTGAAAGATGTTTAAAAAGCATTTGAAGTGCTAGTAAAAAAATATAATTCCCTCTATTAGCGTTTACACGGCTTTTAAATTTAATAATACAGGTTTGCAACAAAGTGCCTCAGCAATGAGACTTTGATATGATCGATTAGCAGCTTTTTTGTAAAGTGCATTCTATATATAAACTCTAGACTAGGTAGAAAATGCAGTTGTAGACTACACACTGGGTATGAATTGTAGCCTGATGAAGTAAAAAAGGGCAATCGCACAATGATATGATATATCAGGGATGATAATTAACATCCTGCTGATTAGCCAGTAGACTTAATTGAGATTATTTAGCTGGTGTTTCTGTGTTTTGATTGGGATTGATTCTTTCCTTTTCGAACTTCGTTAGAAGTTATAAAGAGACCTGAGACTATTGTGTGATTTACAGGTAACCTCAGTGTTAAGATCATATGTTACGCTATTATGTACATATGAATCCGGCATAGATAAATTGTCTATAAATAGCAAAGACAGCAATAACTTGATAGTACAGTTATATTCCTCAGTCGAAAGTGAAACATTTTTAAGTGCACACTGCAAAGACTGTTTGCAGTGCGATCAAGATAGAAATAAAATGAAGTAGGATGACTTTTAAAAATTATATTTGAATTTCTTTTCCTCCCCTCCTCGAAACAGAAGATACGCTTCAGACTTCCTGTTTTCCCAAACAGGATAAGTGATTGACAACTTGTGGAAATTTAGCATAATGGTTGCGAAATTCATTAGTGATCATGTATATTAAGAAAAAACAGTGTAACATCATTGTTTTTTTAATATACATAAACGATTACGAAAATAATTCGTATTCCGGTCCTTCACTCGGATGAGGCAATAACTACCTCTTTTTCAAAAGGAATGGAATGACATATCGGCTTCAGCCCATCTGATCAGTAAATACGTTAGCGTGACGGTTGAGTTTACAAATGCTTGTCTTGGAGACTAGGTCGCGAGGTTAAAAAAGTTCTGGCGTTTGTTTTTTCCATCACTAATACAATTTCTTTCATGGAAATCTTGGAGGAGACGGAAAGTCCCGCTTAGGTGTAGCGAAAAATGGGTAATAAGCAATCCACCATACAAAAGATTTATGAAGCTGCTCGTGATGGATCTTCTAATCTGACTAATCTTTTAAAGCGGCTCGACAGTGAAGAAAGGAAAACTGCGCTCGGTTCCAAGACCAAAGATAGCAACGAGAATGCAACTCCTCTCATAATTGCTTCTCGAAATGGAAACCTAGACTCTGTTAAGATTCGTTTAAGTTTCAAAGCAGATATCGAAGCACGAGGAACTGCGACGAGGCCGTTGAAGGTTGCTCTCCTTTGTGGGCCGCTGCTGCTACTGGTCATCTAGATGTTGTGAAACTGTTAATCGATCACTACGCAGACGTTGATGGCAGAGATGCAACGAATTTGACTCCCATGCGGACTGCTGCGTAGGATGGACGTCTTGATACTGTGAGTTCTTTAGCTAGGTACTACGGTGGCCCATAGATACAGTGGCCCTATGGTGGCGCAATTGTTTTTTTTTATCTTGCGATAAATCTTTTTAATCTCGCGATAATAAAATCAACATTCGTCCGATAAATAGGACTTGTTAGGTCGCACGTGATCGGCTGTCACGCACGTTGTTTCCCTGGACGAGACGACAATGGCTGCAACAGATGGAAAGTTCTTTCTTGAAAAATCAAGTTTTACTGTACTGATTCACAAAGCTGTGTCGCAGAAGTATTGCAAGATAAGTTATCATTTATCGCGCGATAAAAAAGTGTGGCATGACCTCTATGGGCCACCGTACATGCGACCTAACATGTTTCCCATTTATCGTGCGATAATTTAACATTTATTGCGCAATAATTTCCATTTATCGTGCGATATTTTGATTTTATCGCGCGATAAATGAGATTATCGCGCAATAATAAAAAATGTGGTATGTCCTCCAGAGGCCACCGTAGTTAACTCATAGCTTGCTTTTTTCCAAAATAAAAAAAAAATTCTTGAGGATTAAAGCCCTTCATTACACTGGAACAGAAACAGAATTTGTATTTTCGTTGGGGTTATATTTCTCAATTTTTTTATTGTTATTGCTTAAAAATCTCGTCTGATCTCTGACTCTAGTTGAAATCTTATCCTTGGTAAACTTGTCGGGTGCTTTACGTGATATCAGTCTGTAGGGAACATGCCGCAGGAAAGATCATGAAAAACTTAACTTCAACCAACTGAGAGAAGTCGAGCCTGTTTCTCTCCATCCACTGAGCTAAATAAGTGAACTGCTTGCATAGCAATGAGGCAACATTCCTCTTACGTAAGAAAACTGCTAAAACACAAAAAAAAGAAAGAAAGAGAAAGGAAAAGTTAGATAAGAATATGACAATTTAAACTAGCTGGCACGCTCATGCATTTTCAACTTTTCATAGTTATTCATAGTTATTCTCTTTTCGAGCTTAGGTCGATATGTACAGTTTTGGAGATTACCGGATCCTGACAGGCGCGACGAGCAAGTTGGCAGGGTGATAAACCGCGTGCTTCGAGCTCCCATTCGGGGATGCCTGCAAGAAGATGCTGATGGAAGACGAAGACACTGCACTGGTATTGCATAGGTCATGAATTCAATTCCTGTACAGGCTTGAATTTTCTCTGGCTTTATTTTCACTTCTGGAGTAAGGTGTGTTCATCACTGGGGAAGAAACTTTCATATTTAGTTCCTAGATTGTTTCTTTAACAGAAGCAAGGACAATTTTTTTCAAAGTATGTTTTGAGCATTGGTTTTGGATCATAATTAATTGTTCATTATATTAATTTTATAGAACAGGGTTTGTCACAAGATTGGCCAGTAAGTGATGAAGTAGATTTGGATGACATGGAATATCATGAAGGCAATTTTTTAAGAGGCAACTTGTGGCGAACTTGGACATTCACTTGAGATATAGAAAAGCTACGTGTGACAGCCAGTAGGAAGTTTAGTACTTTGGATGATCTTCAGTGTTTCATCATGAAGCAATGTTTAAGAGCTGTAGCATTTTAAGGAGAGATAGGGTGGGGGGAAGGCAGGCAGAGTAAATGGATCAAAATACTGTTGCAGAAGTATTTTCTTTGTAAATGTCTTTAATAACCTATTCTGTATGTTTTACATCTCATTGGATTGATTATTTAGTTATAAACAAAGCTTAGCTTTTGGTCAAGAAAACTGTTTCCTAAACAATCCTTAGTTTAGCTGAATCTTTTATCTGGACATTTATTGTTATGAAGAGCATCAAGAGGGCTGAAAGCTGAAGGAGGGACACCTATTTAATAAAATCAACCCTCTTAAAGAGAAGGCCCGAGACCCACTGATTGCGTAAAACCTTGGTAAGGTTTGGACCTTATGTAAATAACCCATTAGGTTTGGTCATTTGATGCATCATTTAATATTATAAAAATGTCTGCACTACTTGTAGTTGCAACACAGTGCATACCGTGCACCTGCCAAGTGAAAATTATTTTACTTTGTTTCAGATACAGAGAGTTAATCAAGTGTGTGTTGCTGCAGTGGAGAGTATGTGATGGGAGTGATTTGGAAAATGGACACAACATTGTATGTTGTTCAAACTGCACCTCGAGTGTAAGAGTACTTTACAATGGGCTTTCAGATGATGCCAGTAATGACCAGTAACAGCACAGGAAGATAATTTCTTTGTGGGCAAGAAAAATAGAAGCCAATAACTAACTTTCCTGTGAGCTGAGGAAGAAACATAAATCAATAAAATGTGAATGTCACTTTCAGGAGGGTCTTGTGCACACATTATCCTGTGTTGCAATCCTGAAATGCAAAATGTATGCTTGTACCTTTGCTCCCAATAGAGCACAGATATGGTACTGTTATCTTTTGGAGCCAACTCAGTATAAAGAAAAAACCATCCTTCTGCACAAAGTACATTCCATAGCACTCTGTGGTAATATATGTATGGTGGTATTCTAAGCAAGTAAAAAGTCAGTTTGGATAAGATCCCAGTGATAGGGGGAGGGAGGGATAGATTAAACATTACCACATATGGACCTACCACCATGAATGTATACCCTGGTAAAGGCCTCCACTCCATAATGACACCCTGTTTGGGATACTTTGTGGTATCCCTGAAACTCTGCTTTAAAACAAGGTTAAATGATAAAAATTCTCTGAAGTACAAGTGAGAACAGAACTAGAAAAGTAAATGCATTTTCCATTTGTAACATCTTTGTAAACAGATGGAAAAACTTGGTTTATGAAACAGAAAATTTAATTTATTGCCTTATTACCAAGTCACTGCTGCTGTATTTTCACAAATTGCTGAATAACAATTAAAATACATCCCAAATCCACTACACAGCTTGGCCTAATTAAACACATGTTTCTGGGAGGTGTTCTTTTTGTGCAACTTTCAGCCAGGTACTTAAATTTTGAAAATCACCCCTTTGCGTAATTTCACTGCACTGGAATAGTGGGCATTTAATTTCAAGAACAACATTTACATGTACATCTATATGTATTGTATTTAAATTAAATGGACTACCAATACTGCATCTGGATTCCAAAAGAACTTTCATGGCAAATGCTTTGAAATTAGCTCAGTTGTAAACTTGATAACTTGCTCAAATTGTTAAATTGTCTTAAAACCTAGTAAAAGTTGGAAAGAATGAGTTGAAAACATGAGGCTTATAGTAGCTTCCTTCAAAGTTGTGCCTCCTTTGTGAGCTTTCTTTGTGAGCTTTCTTTGCAGTCTTAGCGGCATTGTCATAACCAATACGAGGGTTCAATGCTGCCACTAACATGAGTGACTTGTCATGCAACTGGTTGATTCTATCCACATTAGCTTGAATTCCCACAACACAGTTATCTGTAAAGGCTACACAGGCATCTCCCATCAGCTGTGTTGACTGCCGAACATTTCTGATTATCATTGGCTTAAAGATGTTCAATTCAAAATGACCATTACTTCCACCAACTGACATAGTCATTTGATTGCCCATGACTTGAGCTGTGACCATAGTGATGGCTTCACACTACGTTGGGTTACCTTACCTAGTTATACAAAACAGGAAACTTGTAAACAAGTTCTTATTACATTCAATACTCAATTTTCGAGGAGTGTCAAATGCAAGCCAGGATTGTATTGGTTTTAGATTACTTCCCTCAGTAATTGATCTAGATAACCTGTGCCACTTAACCAATTAGATGCCAAACTTGAATCAATTACAAGTTGGCCACACCCACTTTCTTATGTTTAAGAAGTTTGCTTGTTTTCACTTTGAGTTTTCATTGGTTCTTCAGGATATTTTCCTTTCTTCTGATTTTTTGTTGTGATAACTTTGATTGTGGGTTAACCAGACATCAGAGGAAAGTGCTCTGTGCATCACCTAAGATAAGCAAAACATTTTCAGTTTGCCTCTTGGGGGTCAAGAGAATTAGGGGAAAAACTGATACATGCACACTGTACAAGAAATAGGGTTAGAGTAATGTTAAGGGTTTTTCTGTAGCCATTAGAGAGTGACCACTGCTAACATACATGCTCAGGATTCAGAGAACACTGTGATTCTGTATGAATGAAACAGTTCAGTACTTTAGTGTTATGAATTGTGTTGTTACCTGGCATGATACTGTTTCCAGATTCATTCTCATGAAGCATCAGCTCACCCAATCCACAGCGAGGACCTGAGCCTAAAAACCTGATATCATTTGCAATCTTCATCAAACTACAAGCAATCACATTTAGTACTCCATGAAGATCTACCATGGCATCGTGAGCTGCAAGGGCTTCAAATTTTTTTGGTGCACTAAAAGAAACAGAAGATAAAAAAGTGAATATTGCACATTTTGGTAGCTAGTAATAAGCCATGTTTAGAAGCTAAGATTAAAATAAAGAAAGTACTTTTTTCCCCAAAACATGATGGCCGACTAGTAACATTTGTTTGGCTTTAAGGTACATCATTTCCTTAAAATAAGGTACAAAGCAATAAAATAAATAAAAAAATTCTTAACTACAAGAAGCAACATACCAAATAATAACTGCTTTTGATAAACAAAGAGAGCGAAAGCATCAAACTTCTAAGGATTTCCACAGAGCTGTAGAAGGTTATTAGCATGTGGCATGATTGTGGTCTGTTAAGACACAAGATTAGATAATTCACTTGCGTATGTGTTCTACCAATCTTAACAAGATCCTTGAAATCTGTGCTCTTAGCCTGAAGTGCACCATGAAGCTTTCTTAGTCCTGGTAGCAGACACTCATGCACCTCCATTGCTGCTGCTATATGCATTGCTCTTGGAGATGTGTCATTAGAGTTCTGTAATCAGAGAGAAAAATATTGTTATCAAAACATAAAGGAACTATTTTTATTGGTTACTGTGATCCTGGGAAAAACTCTTGAGAAACAACAACAACAACTTTCCCTTTGCAAAGTTCATTGAAATCATGGGAACATTCTGAAGAGTAAGCCACTAAATGAATCAAGTCATTGAGAGAGATTTGTAGCCCCTCATAATTTATGAGAACTTTGCACTTTGACATCATTCTTGAGGACTCTCTTCTTTTTCCCCAACCTAATATTACAGAAATTAAAATAAGCCTCTGACCTGGCTTTTGCTGACATGATCATTAGGATGGACAGGTTTTTTTTTATCCCATTTGGCCACCCATCTGTTCAATGGTATGACTACTGATCACTTCATTAACATTCATGTTGGACTGTGTCCCAGAACCTGTCTGCCACACAACTAAGGGAAAATAGTCCTTTAGCTTCCCAGATATCAACTGGAATCAAAGAAGCTGCATTTAATACCTTTAATATTTATCAATTATTACTCTACACATTTGCAGCATTGTTGGAGTGAATATCATAAGATAGTCACACTGCTTGAGCATATCTCAATTTGTCTGTGATATCATCCACAAGTAAAGCAACCAGAGGCATTTTTTCTTCCTGTGAATGGGATCCTAGTTTCCTGCAGGTTATTTCCCAGCAATTCACCAAGTTCCCCAAGTTTGATGAGCAATTGAATAAATCAAAATGGCTATTGATGTACAGCGGCTTTCAGGGGACACTCGGCGGGAGGTTAAGTCAGGGGGATTGGGGCAAGATTTGACACCAAATACTAAGAGACCAGAACGTTCATAATACCTCACCTTTTTGTTCAGTTCAATGGTTTTCCGGTTTCCCTTTTGAGGCCATATCGGGGGTTATATACAGGATATTTGGGTAAAAAATTTAAGGGATACGGTATATTTGCATGGAAAATTAAAGGGATACGACATATTTAAAGAAAAGTTCCGGGATAACGAAGATCGAAGTTCTCATTTTTTTAAAAAATAAAATAAGTATATAAGTCAATATAGAAGGTGCAAATAGTGAAAAAAAATACTTTCAAATGCGATTTTTTTACATTTTGCCATCAAATATTGTCAATATTGGCAATAGGTGCCAATATCGGCTCTTGTCCGACAACAACTCTCCACCTCCCCCACGGCTTTTACCATTTTGCACCACTTTAAATTTCCCGATTACTAATTGCTTTGAATTCACCTCCGTCCTTTAGCAATTCTTTACAGAATGTTGCATAAGAGCATACCATCGATAAACGTGATGTCTTATTTGCACGTAATTTCTATTTGAAATGCGAAACGTCCCAGGAAAATATATATTTTTCGTTATCAGGTACCTAAACATATCACGCTGAATGACGTCATCATGGTAACTGGCATTATAGGGATACGAACCACAAGAATTAACGGGACACGGGATATTTTGGCCAAAAATTAATCGGGTATGGGATACTCAGATCCCCCCCCCCCACAAACTTTTGTCTTCTCCAAGAAAAATTTCTATTTGTACTTGTAGGACTGGTATCGCCAGCCGAAAAATAGAAGACTCTTTAAAGCCGTGCTACACTCGGTACCGGTATCAACTTCTTCGGAGTTTTTTGACAATTAGACGAAAGTTTATTATTCTTGAATTGTCTTAGTTGTTTCCTACTCCGGGTTCCACATTCCGGAGTCCAAATCTTGGTGTCCACATCTAAGATGTTGGATTTTAGTATTTCGTAGAAACCTTACGTTATTGTAGTTCCTTGTTACGACGGTAAGCATGAATCAGTTTTAAAGAAATTATTTGCTTTTTGTTTCTTTCACAACCGGGGATGTATCAAAATGGCTTCAAATCCGTTTGACATAAGTGTCTTTAGTGGAGAAGATATAAATTTATCTGCAAGCAGAACTGCATGATAGAACAATCGCCTCAACTTTTTCATCTAGAACAGAGAGGTTCTTGAAGAAACCTGATCTCATCAAAATCAATCGATCAAACGGGGCGGCTACCATACCATTACAGATGTGAAAATGTGAAATGTGTAGTTTTGTTTATTGATAAGTCATTTTCATCAAACCTGTGTAATTGTCGAAAATTTGTAATAATAAGTCCATATAAGTCTACTTAACCTTACAACATGAACACATTAAATCGCCAAATTGCTGGAAAGCCGGGAAAAGATTCAGCTGGCTGCATTGGAAGATTAAAAGTTACGAATTTTATCATAAATCCTTCGAAAATTTTCAACATAGTTGAAAAGAAATTGGATTCAAATTGAACACAACTCCATTCTCCTTCTTCTCCTTCTTCTCCTTCTTCTCCTTCTCTCCTCTTTAACCTCCCTTGCGAGTTCCCTTGCCTCCCCTCCCCCATGACAAAGAATTTGTGTTACAATTCCAGATGGAGGACGAGTGATTAACATACGTAGAATGATTCATATAATTTCGCCATGACTCTGATATATGTAAGATATCCATGTCATAGATTATGATCGCAAGGTGTAATTCTTGCACATCACGAATGACAATGTAACGCAACTGAGTATTTCTTAATAAAAAGGTTTCTGAACATGATTTGTATCAGGAAACTTTTTTTTGAGATGAAGTAACTCGTTCCGGCTTCTTTTCTACAACATATAAAAACTGAACCAAACATCTGTAAAATGAATTGTTTCTCAACCGTGACAGCTGAAATGAAGGAACCTGCCTGTGCAAAGTTTTGACCTTAAAAATTATGTGTTTGTTGTTTTAGCTCGCACAGTTTAAGTTGAGCGTAGCAGAATCTAGTGGTTTTGTATTTGTGTTATTTGAAATGAGTAACAAAGCATCCGTTCGTGATGTAGTAACTACAGCTTATCAAGCTGATCGTGACGAAGGTTCTGATCTGCTTGATTTGTTAGAGAATTTGAACGCCGAGTCACGAAAAGCCACTCTGGAAACAAATATCAAAGATGGCGACGACCTTGCCACTCCGCTCGTCATCGCTGTTCGTGATGGAAAACTAGATTTTGTGAAGGTTCTTTTACGTTATGAAGCAAACATCGAGGCCCGTGCAACGATTAAGATTGACGGAGAAGCTATAAAGGATTGTACAGCTTTGTGGGTCGCTGCTGCTAAAGGTCATTTTGATGTTGTGAGACTCCTGATCGAACAAAGCGCCGAAGTCGACGGCAGAACATCGAACAACTCGACCCCGTTGAGAGCTGCTGCCGTTGATGGACATCTTGATATTGTGCGCTGTTTGGTTGAGAACGGGGCCGATGTAAATGCACGCAATAATTTCAATAGTACTCCTCTGATGATAACATGTCACAGCGGCCACCTGGATGTTGCATCCTATCTTGTCAAGCACGGCGCAAACATAAATCTACAAGACGACGATGGACGCTCGTGTCTTCATTATGCTTCGAAACGGGGTCGCGTTCAGTTAGTTTGCGAGTTGCTTGCTTTAGGAGCGAAACAAACACAGAATCGTAACCGTTTAACACCACTTCTTGAAGCCAGTAATGATTGTAAAATTGAAATGGTGGAGTGGTTCATCAACCGACCAGAATGTTCAAAGGAACAGAGAATTGACGCTCTTGAGCTTCTTGGAGCCACCATTGCTAATGATCCTGACGCTTATGACATTGAAAAAGCGTTTAGTTTCATGGAGCGAGGAATGGAGGAGAGGTATGAGGATCCGTCATATCCTTTGCTTAAAAAGAAAATGGAACCAGTGAAGGCTTATCAAAATAGAACAGAGAGTCAAACTCTTGAGGAACTTTCTCGCTTAGACGGTGATGATCATGCTATCCAGATAGAGGGACTCATGATAAGAGAGAGAATCCTTGGAACTGACAATACATTACTATGGTTCCCGATAGGTTACCGAGGAGGTGTCTTAGCTGATCTTAAGAAGTACGAACTCTGTGTTGGTTTGTGGACACGAGCGATGGAAATAACTATGAATTACAATGTTTCAGAAACAGAGGATCTTGAAAACCTCACAGATCTAATTGCAGAAATGATGCAGAATGGTCACAGTTTGAGTCCACAAACTATCGAGGATATTTTTGAAAAACTTATCGATAGAAAAAGGAAACTGTCCGAAAACTTGAAGCCTAGAGAAGTCGAAGAAGAGCACAAAAATAAGGCGCAAGAAACATTGCTTTTTAATGCTCTATATCTCTTGGTGATGTACACCAAAGTTCAAGTTTCCTTGGAAATGAAAAATGACAACATGATTGAGCTTCTTCAAAGATTTCTGTGTTTAGAACCTCGCACCCGTGAAGGAAATACGCTTTTACACTTGGCTGTATGGTATAAGACTCCTGTTCGTAAAGACGCTAATTTGCGAGGTGTGTGTAAGCTTCCCTGTGTTGAGACCATGAAGCTACTTTTACATGCAGGGTGTGATGTCAATTCCGTTAACATCCAAGGAAACACTCCTCTTCATTTAGCCGTTACTTTTGCACCAGGACCTGAACAAGTAGAAATTTTGAAAGAAATGCTGGAGTTGTTGTTAGATCTCGGCGCAGATACAAAGCTTATTGACAAGAATGGTCAAACAGTTATAGACTGCTGCGAGACTGACGAAGCCCGAGGTATCCTGTCTGCGAAAGGAGGACTGGGTGACTCAAACATCGAAACCATAAAGGTATCCCCGGAGAATACGGAACCAAAAATCTGAAAAAATTAATAATGAAAATGGCCTTAGATAAACTAGCATATAAAGTTATTTTAAAAGTGCCTGGCATAGGTCTTTTATTTCTGTTAAACTAAACTAAGGACAATCATGTAAAAACGTAATATTTAAGTTCCTGACAAAAATACAGCAGGGCACAGATTTTTTAAATTTCGTTTGGCAAGGAAACTCAGTGTAAATGTACCAAAATGTTTTTATTCCCTTAGTTGAAATGTGTTTTTCATTTTTTCTAAGAATGAAGTAATTGGAAGTGGAGTCGGTGAAGGAAGAGGAGGAAGATTTGTTCCTGGAAACGAAAAAGACCTGACTGAAAATGTTAAAAGGGAAACTACAGAGATATCAGGTAAAGGGATAATGTTGAGGAACAAATTCGGAAAGGAAAATAACTGTAGGAAAGACCAGGGAGTTCCGTTATCAGCTTTTAGGTAAAAATATTCGGTAACGGAGGAGAACTGAATATATTACAAATATATTTTACACAGATAAGAGGCTGAGCGCCAAGTAATCTGGAATGAAGTAATCTAAAATGTAGTCCAAAATGATTCAGTTCCAAAGTTTGAACGTCGTTTGATATAAAACTTACTCAGAGAGAGAGAGAGAGAGAGAGAGAGAGAGATAGAGAGAGAAAGAGGAATATGTTTTGGCTTTTAGGTTCACGCTCTGTGAGATAAGCAAGAAAATTTCTTGTACTATTTTTTTTATCTAAGGACTATTTAGGGAGTTGATACAGCACCTGGAAAACGTTCAAGAGCAACCAAGAACCAGAGATGAAGAACTAAGGGAGATGACACAACAGTTAACAAATGCTCAAGGTCAGATACAAGAGAGAGATGGACAACTAACAGAAAAAGATCGCCAACTAAGAGAGAAAGATGAACAACTGAGGGAGAAGACGCAGCGATTGACAAATACTCAAGGGCAACTACAAGAGAAGGATGGACAACTGAGGGAGAAGACACAGCAGTTGAAAAACGTCGAAGGGCAACTACAAGAGAGAGATGGACAACTAACAGAAAAAGATCGCCAGCTAAGAGAGAGAGATAGACAACTGAGGGAGATGAGAAATGGGTTGACAGATGTTCAGAGGCAGCTACAAGAAAGAAATGGACAACTAAGAAACAGAGATGGACAAGTTGCTGAGATAACAAAGCAGTTAACAGGTGTCCGAAGGCAATTACACGAAAAAAATGAAGAATTTACTTCGTTGGAAAGACTGCTGAGGGCCAAACAGCAAGAGATAGATGAACTGGAGACGTCTCTTTCAGCAGCCCAAAGGGCGTTAAATGAACGTTCACGCCACCAGACTCCTGATTGGGTCATTCCACGCGATCAGATTCAGCTGACGGACAAATGCCTTGGAAGGGGAGGCTGGGGAAGTGTTCTCGAAGGCAAATACTGTGACTGTGCTGTCGCCGTCAAACAGATGTACGAGTTGATACTTTCTGATCACAACCGTAGATTGTTTGAGCGAGAGATGAGCATTGCCGCCAGATGCCGCCATCCTTGTCTGCTGCAATTCATTGGGGCAACAAACGATGAAGGAAGTCCTTTGTTTGTAACAGAACTTATGGAATCTAGTTTACGAGCACTGTTAGAACAGCGGCCTCTTTCTTCACTTGAAGTGTCTGTCATTTCTCTAGATGTGGCTCGAGCATTAAACTACCTTCACCTAAAGAAACCATCCCCCATCATTCACCGCGACATCAGCAGTGCCAATGTGTTATTGTGGCGGCAAGCTGACCAATGGCGAGGCAAAGTGTCAGATTATGGCACGGCTAATGTTTTGCAGCAGACCATGACAGTTGGTCCAGGTGCTTTGATATACAGTGCACCTGAAGCGCATACTAAACATCAAACCGTCAAGGTACGTCTGAAATTTGAATATTGGAGTTCTATTTCTCAGTTGTTTGATTGTGATTGCTATGAAGTTTATTCATGATAAGACTGAAAATCAGTCTGTGAAGGGCTCGGGACTGACTGACTATAGTTGAACATTTGTCCTTGGTAAACTGGTCGGGTGTTTTACGCAGTATCAGTCTGTAGGGAATATGTCCCCGGAAAGATCATGAAAAACTTAACTTGAACCAGCTGAGAGAAGTCGAACCTATTTCTCTCCCTTCACAGAGCTAAAATGAGTGAGATGCTTGGATAGCAATGAGACAATATTCCTCTGACGTAAGCAGACTGCTAAAACAAAAAAAGAAAAAAACGAAAGAGGAAGGAAAAGATAAATAAAAATATATCAATTTAAACTAGCTGGCACGTTCATGCATTTTCAACTTTTCATTGTTATTCTCTTTTCGAGCACAGGTTGATGTGTACAGTTTTGGAGTTCTCCTCTGTGAGATTTGCATCCGGGAACTACCGGATCCTGACAGGCGCGACGAACAAGTTGCCAGGGTGACGAATGGCGTGCTTCGAGCTCTCATTCGGGGATGCCTGCAAGAAGATGCTGATATGAGACCAAGTATGGAAGACATCGTTGGTGAACTCGAACGACCAATGTAAGATTGGTTTTGAAATGAAACATAACAACCTACGATCTAAAATGGCCTGTATAAACTTGCTTTTTATTGGCTCAGTGCAAACATGCTTTCTTGTATAAGACTTGCTTTTGAGATGGTGAACGTTTCATCAGCCGAACTTAAATCAAAGTTGAACCAGCTTAGATTTGCGTGTTGTTGCCTTTTCATGACCATTCCAATTATCGAGTCAGTCAAGGACTTTAAGGACTTTTCGGCTAAGAGAGACAAATTATCTTCAGTTTAAAATAGGTTATTTTCACAAAAACACAAAAAACGCATGTAACTATCAGTTATGCAATTGTTAGTTACGCAATGTGTTCGGCACATGATAAGTTCGGCATAAGAATGAAAATTAGCTGTTAAAAGTCTAAATCCTTTGCAAGCCAGGCGAGAAGAATAGTGTAGGTGTTCCAGACATTAGGTGATGATAAAGTAAAGATATTTAAAACTTCCTCAAACTATACCCGTGTTAAATAAAGTTGGCGACTTTTCGTTACTACAACATGATAACAGTGGTTTTGGCCCACACTAGGGTTTAAAACAAGTCTGATTATCATTTATAGCTTTGCAATTTTTATGTACAGAAAATTTTTGTTAAGTTGTTGATGTTATCGATCGGGGCTAGCAGAACTTTTTCCAGTGCAATATAGAAGACGTCAATGTGCTAGGTAGATAATAGCTTACCATCCCGAGTTATAACAAGCATCAGCGAAAAGTCGAGCGTCAACTGTGATTTCACGTCCTCTCTAATCTATCGAAAACAGAGATATACACTAGACTTTGTCTCGTTGAATTTAGAGATCCTCGGTCAAAGGATCTTTATCCATTTTTCATTAGTGTCGGTTTGTCTGAAGTATTTCAGATAGGTGTCTGATCGCCACGACCATCTTCCATTAGTTTGTTAGTCAGATTCACCGTTAGCATGTTGCCGAACGTGATTCAAGTATAATTAACCCTAAAACTCCCAAGATCTTGATGTTAATTCTCTTCTTTAGCTGCTACACATTTCCTTGTAAATTAGTTATAAGAATTTGTTATTAGATCAAGATAACAATTTCTACCTGATAAGTTTGAGTATTCTCATTACCTGTTTGCTGGATAATGTGTGGATATCATGAAGAGAAGTTTCATGTTAATCACTCCTGGGAGTTAAAGGGTTAAACACGGTTTTCAAGTTGTCCTTTAAACCTATTTTTTAAAATCTTACGTACGATCTTTAGCGCCTGGACGGCTATTTGTGACTGAATACGGACCATTACGCCCAAATAATGAGACTTTGAGGTGATTCATTGGTAGTTTTTTTTAAGTGTATTCAAAGTATAACTGTAGACTGGGTATAATATGCAGTCTACAAACCATATACTGGGTATCAGTTATAGCGTGGTGAAGAAAAATGTCAGATAGTAAAGTAATATGATAGATAACAGTATGATGGTTAACTTCCTGTTAATCAGCTGATGAAACTGAGTTGTAATAATTTAGCAAACGTCTCTGCATTGATTGGTAATTAATCAAATATATAGCTTTCGCTTTTTTCCCCTGTAGACACAATATTCATTGTTTCGTGCTCCAGTACATAACTACCATGTTCATCACAGGTTCTTTACAGTCGACCATTTCTAGATTCAATAATTCATGTATTTTACAGCGGCCAAGGGTGATCGGAAACAAAACACAACAACAAGATGCATAAGCCGATACACCGCTACCGCTTTTATCGCTTTTTGGAAAAGAACACTGAAACTAAGCTGAATGATGAAATGATATTGCTATTCCCCAGGCTGACTCAAACTGGTTGAGGTTTGACTTTTTATTTTAGAAATTTATAGCACCGACTGAAGAAAATGAAGAAGTATATGCAATGTAGGTATATAGATAGCAATGCTTTTAATAGGATTTATTCGAAATAGGATTTGAAAGGGTTAATATGGCACGGTCGTTCAAGGTCTAATGAATGAATTACCAGTAATTGGATCCTTGTGTTTGCGCAAAGATTTTTGGGATCGCCACGAGTCACACAATGCAACTCGCTAGAAAGAAATGTATGGTGAAAGGTTGTTTCGACATCCAAAAAAAAGTTGCAGCTCAAAAACCTTTCGATTTTTCTTAAACAAATTATTACTTGATCCAGGGATTTCCTCATGTTTTTCATATAATTTGTTTTATCATTCCAGAGATCGATGGCTCGGTGCAAACTATTCAATCTCCGCTAGCAACGACTTCTTTGCTTTGAAGAGGTATTTTTCAGATGTCGTAATTTGTTTATTAAAAAAAAATGAAAAACTGTCTGATCTTTGAATGCGATTTAACCCTTTTCCTGGGTAACCGCTCGTGTGCTTTAGGTATAATCTATAGTCTTAAGGGAACTCGTGGCAAAACATGTCAGAAACAAGGTTAATAAGAAAAAGTGAACTTCAACTTCCTGAGAGGAGTAAAGCCTGTATCTCTTCCTTTAGAATGCCCCACTATAGGGCTACACTGAGTTCTCCCTATGGGTCAGCAATGAGGCACGATTCCTACGTGGTGAAATAGATGCGACATAAGTTCTTTCAAGCATTTCATTGGCAATTTGTTTGAGCAGTTAAAGTCTAACTGGCATGGAATCTCCATTCCTCCGCGCAGCTGCTCACAATGTCGTCTGCGACCGATCACTTCAACGCTGATTTCTCCTCAACGTGCGAGAAAATACCACGCTATTCGGGAGAACTCGCGAGGCAAATGACTTCCCTCGTTAAATGACTGCGTGGCTACCGAGCAAGCGTTTTGCATCATTCTCCTGCGCTTTATTTGCGATCAAATTCCATCGTTTCATTTGAGCTGTGGGCTTTAGCAATATTGAACACAACTGTTGTCAGTAACAGGGAATAGCGAAATCGATTAAAGAGAAGCGTTTAAAAGGTATTTTCAGGGTTGATTAACTTATTAATGTCGCTGCATATACAAAACATTAGATTTCGTCAACTTTACTGTGAACATATGCGAACAAAAGACCAACTATTTTTTAACAAGAGTTTTTTTTTTTTCCAAAATCATGTTTGAAAGTTGGGGATGCGGCTTATACACGAGTTTTTTTTTAGTTTTTATACACGAGCATAGGTTGATGAATACAGTTTTGGAGTTCTTTTCTGTGAGATTTACATCTAAAAACAACCAGAACCTGATACGCGTGACGAGCAAGTTGCCATGGTGAAAAATCGAACTCTGTGAGCTTTCATCCGGAGATGTCTGGAACGAGCTCCTGAAGCGAGGTCCAGCAGGGAAGACGATATCGGTGAACTGGAACAACCAATGTTAGATTAGTTTTGACATGATCTGCCCTTTTATTCACACTTGCAATCGACAAAGGAAGCGGCACGCAAACCTAAGATCTATAATGGCCTGTTTAAACGGCTTTTTCATGGCACAAGTGCCAAAATAATACCTAATCTCATTTTTCAGTAGTTGCAGTTTTTAGTTTGTCGGAAGTGTACGCGCTTTTGAGTATGCATTTGTGTCTTATCGCCACGACCATCTCCCGTCAGTTTTCTAGGTTGAGTCACCGTTAGTTCTTTCCCGAAGGTCATTAGGTATAAAAAAGGGACTAGAACATTTTTCGAGTGTTCAGCGGCTCCTAATAATACAATATAGTCACAGTCTCCATACTGTTTTCACATTTTTTTTGTGTGAAATGTCAAATGCAACAAAAAATTGACATTTGTAAGACGTTTAAAAAGCATTTAAAGTGCAAGTAAAAAAATCTAATTCCTCCGATAGCGTTTACACAGCTTTTAATTTCAAAAGTCATTGAAGCCTATATTAAATCTCACGCATGTGCTTTAAGCCTAAACCGTAAGTTATGACTTAACTCGAACTATTCCAACTGTTTTAATGCTGATCTGCGACAAAATGCCTCAGCAATGAGACTTTGATATGATCGATTAGCAGTTTTTCTGTAAAGTGCATTCCGGCTACGTATAAACTCTAGACTAGGTGGAAAATGCAGTCTGTAGACCACACACTGGGTATGAATTGTAGTATTTTGAAGAAAAATGTCTAATCACACAATGATGTGACAGATTAGGGAATGATAATTAATATCCTGCTGATTAGCCATCAGACATAATTGAGATTATATAGCCGATGTTTTTGTGTTTTGACTGGGATTGATTCTTTCCGTTTCGAATGTCGTTAGAAAGAACATAGAAAGACCTGAGACTTTTGTGTGATTTACAGGTAACCTCAGTGTTAAGATCATATGTTACGCTATTATGTACATTTAAATCCGGTATAGATAAATTGTCTATAAACAGCAATAGCTTGAAAGTACAGTTACATTCCGGCCACAATCAAAAGAAATACGTTTTTACGTAGAAACTGTTTGCAGTGCGATCAAGATAGAAATCAAACGTAGTAGGATACCTTTCAATTTATCTTTGAATTTCTCTACCTCCTTTCCTCGAAACAGAAGATACGCTTCAGACTTCCTGTTTTCCCAGAAGGGATGAATGATTGACATATTGTAGAAATTTAGCATAATACGGTTACACAATTCACTATATACATTTGCTAAGGTGCTCACAAGGAGAATTTATTTAATAATCGAGAGTTTTTTTTCTTGGTGATCGTTTCTTTTATTCTCGTCATCCTAATGTGTAATTCAAGTGCGACATCGTGAGGAGAAATTTGATGTTAGTCCCTCTTAGGGGTTGAAGGGTTAATCCAATGTTTCTAATCTCATCTGCTGCTTTCATGATGTTATCAGCAACATTTGCATCCAAACGAACTCCTTATTAACCTTTGTAGCTGCCTTCTCCAAGAAACCAAATGCACGAATCACAAGACAAAAACAACAATACACTGAGAATAACCAGTAACCAAATGATTTTCCATCATTATATTTTTTTGAATAATGCCCAGTTGTAATAGCTCATGGTTAAAAAATATCACTTACGTTTTCTTTTACCTTCTCTCTGAATCATTCCTGTTAACTGATGAAAAGTGTTCCTGGACAGACAATTGCTTAAAGTAATACTTTTACTAACATGGAAGAAGTGAGAATTCATTGTTAGATCTTTCAGTTAGTACATGGGGGATGATTGGTCAATTTAGCAGGTCACATTTCACTGCACAACCTGCTAAATTCAAAAGTTTGTTTGAATTAAAAACCTTCCCCTCTACCTGAACCCAGAGATAATAAACATCTTGCTAACCTGGTTTACTGGTCCGTATTGTAAGTTACAGAACCTAGGTTAACTTAACGTAAGCACTCGGGAGGTTAACTTTGTGGGATTGGGGCAAGATTTGAAACTCAATACCAAGAGAACAGAACGTCAATACCTCACATTTTTGTGCAGTTTAACGATTTTCCTTTTTCGGTAAAGGGCGATTGACCTGAAAAACTTTTGTCCTTTCAAGTAAGAACTTCTCTTTGTACTTGTAGGACTGGTATGGCCAGCTGAAAAATAGAACACTCCTTAAAAGCCATGGTACACTCGGTATCAGCCTCTGCTGCTGAGATTTTTTCTGTTTTTAACATTAAGACAATTAGATGAAAGTTTATTATTCTTGATTTGTATTAATTGTTTTCTACTCTAGGTTCCACATTCCGGAGTCCACATCCCGGAGTCCATATCGTACACTTTTGATTTTCATATTTTGAAATAACTTTACTTCGTTATTGTTCCTTGTTACAACAATAATTATGAATCAGTATTTAAGGAATTCCGTCCGTCTTTTCACCCCTTGTTTGGTTTAATTTTCTCTTTGTTTCTTTTATCACCGGAGATGTATAAAAATGGCTTTCAAAGTCGTCTGACTTAAGTATCTTTAGTAGAGAAGATGTAAACTTATCTGCAAGCAGAACTGCATGACCAATCGCCTTTAAGTTAACTTCATGGTGTTCATTCAGAGCGGAGAGGTTCTTGAAGAGAACTGATCTCATCAAATCGATCGATCAACGAGGCGGCTACCAGGCCATCACAGCTGTGAAAATGTTTATCCATAGGTTTATGTTCATGATGAAATCAGCTGTAATTGTCGAACATTTGTAATAATAAGTCTACTTAAAGAATTTAGATATATGAAAATTCACATATTTGCACTGCGGTGGAAAGATGAAATTAGAAGATCCTCGCAGCTAAGAACACTACTGAAACTAGTAGTTGTAAATAGGACCTGAAAAAAATTCAGGCCCGTACGGGATTTGAAACCATGACCTCTGCGATACCGGTGCAGCGCTCTACCAATTGAACTAACAAGCCAACTGGGAGCTGGTCAATAAATTGGGTACAAATAAACATCCAAGTGAATGAAGAATTTAGATATATGAAAATTCACATTTGCACCGCAGTGCAAATATGTGAATTTTCATATATCAACTATTTACAACTACTAGTTTCAGTAGTGTTCTTAGCTGCGAGGATCTTCTAATTTCTTCAAGTCTACTTAACCTTATAACATGAACATATTAAATCGCTAAATTGCTGAAAAGCTGGGAAAAACTTTAGCTGGCGAATTTTATCATAAAATCCTTCAAACATTTCCAAGATAGTCGAAAAGAAAGCGAATTCAAATTTAACACAATATAGGACTGGGTTTATCGCGAGTTACACAGCTTTATGGGCCGCTGCTCTCCAGCCCATAGTTTGGTCCATTTCCACCATCACAAGATGATTTTGCAGGCGTGTAACCATTGTGATCGGTTAATTACATGTGTGCTAATGGCCGGGTGCGATCACGTGTAATGACCCCTGTCGGTCTAAGTGGTTTCTAGGATCATATATGAATCATAATCTATAGACTGGAAAGAACTGCTTCTAAGTCTTCAGGAAAGAAAGCGAAAGCTAGTATCGTGAATTTGTAAACTCTCAACTGTAAATGGGCAAAATTATATCTTATTCATATTTCGCATAACGCTTCTCCATGTACACGTATCCAGATCAGTCGGGCCCTCTCCCTCCCCTCCCTAACCGCAGAAATACGTGTCACACTCCACGCTGTC
Source organism: Pocillopora verrucosa (assembly GCF_036669915.1). Classification (NCBI taxonomy): domain Eukaryota; kingdom Metazoa; phylum Cnidaria; class Anthozoa; order Scleractinia; family Pocilloporidae; genus Pocillopora; species Pocillopora verrucosa. Next base: position 1,518,132 of record NC_089318.1, read on the forward strand.
TCGGAAAGGAAGAATGTTTGGTTTTCGAAGGAGAGATTTTGATAACAAGGTGTAACTCCTGCACATCACGAATGACAAATGTAACGCAACTGAGTGTTTCTTCAATCAGAAAATAAAAAGGTTTATGAACATGACTTGCCTCCAGAAACTTTTTTTGGGATAAAGCAACTCGTGATTATTTTCTACAACATATAAACTGAAACAAACATCGGTAAAATGAACTGTTTATTTACCGTGACAGCTGAAATCAGTGAGCCTGCTTACGCAAAGTTATGACCTTAAAATTGTCAATGCGTTTGTTGTTTTGCTCACACAGTTCAAGTCGAGCGTAGCAGAATTTAGAGGTTTTCTTTTTGTGTTATTTAAAATGGGTAACAAAGCATCCATTCGTGGTGTAGTAACTACAGCTTATCAAGCTGATCATGACGACAGTTCTGATCTGTTTGATTTGGTAAGGTATTTGAGCGCCGAATCAAGAAAAGCCGCTCTGGAAACAAAAATGAAAGATGGCGACGACCTTGCCACTCCTCTCATCATCGCTGCTCGTGATGGAAAACTGGATTTTGTGAAGGTTCTTTTATGTTATGAAGCAAACATCGAGGCCCGTGGAACGATTAAGATTGACGGAAAAGTTATAGAGGGTTGTACAGCTTTGTGGATCGCTGCTTCTAATGGTCATTTTGATGTTGTGAGACTCTTGATAGAACAAAACTCCGAAGTCGACGGCAGAACATCGAGTAATTCGACTCCGTTGAGATCTGCTGCCTTCGATGGACGCCTTGATATTGTGAGCTATTTGGTTGAGGGCGGGGCCGATGTAAATGCACGCAACTTTTACAATAGTACTCCTCTGATAGTAACATGTTGCAAGGGCCACCAGGATGTTGCTTCCTTTCTTGTCAAACACGGCGCAAACGTAAATCTGCAAGACAACAAGGGAAACTCGTGTCTTCATTATGCTTCGAAACAGGGTCGCGTTCTGCTAGTTTGTGAGTTGCTTGCTTTAGGAGCAAACCAAACACAAAATCTAAACCGTTTAACACCACTTCTTGAAGCCAGTAATGATTGTAAAATTGAAATGGTGGAGTGGTTCATCAGCCGACCTGAATGTTCAAAGGAAGAAAGAATTGATGCTCTTGAGCTTCTTGGAGCCACCATTGCTAATGATTCTAAAGCTTATGACATTGAAAAAGCGTTTAGTTTCATGAAGCGAGGAATGGAGGAGAGGTATGAGGACACGTCATGTACTTTGTTTAAAAAGAAAATGGAACCAGTGGAGGCTTATCAAAATAGAACAGAGAGTCAAACTCTTGAGGAACTTTCTCTCTTAGAAGGTGATGATCATGCTATCCAGATTGAGGGACTCATGATAAGAGAGAGAATCTTTGGAACTGACAATACAATACTACGGAACCCGATACATTACCGAGGAGCTGCCGCAGCTGATTGTAAGAAGTACGAACTCTGTATTGGTTTGTGGACAAGAGCGATGGAGATAGGTATGAATTGCAATGTTCCAGAAACAGAGGATATTGAAGACCTCACAGATCTAGTTGCACTTATGATACAGAATGGTCACAGTTCGAGTCCACAAACTATTGAGAACATTTTTGAAAAACTTATCGATATAAAAAGGAAACTGTCCGAAAAGTTGAAGAGTGGAGAATTGGAAGAAGAGCCAAAAAATAAGGCGCAAGAGACATTGCTTTTTAATGCTCTATATCTCTTGGTGATGTACACCAAAGTTCAAGTCTCCTCGGAAATGAAAAATGGCAACATGATTGACCTTCTTCAAAGATTTTTGTGTTTAGAACCTCGCACCCGTGATGGAAATACACTTTTGCACTTGGCTGCATGGCATAAGACTCCTGTTCCTAGAGACACTGTAGCTAATTGGCGAGGTGTTTGCGAACTTCCCTGTGTTGAGACCATGAAGCTAATTTTACATGCAGGGTGTGATGTGAATTCCGTTAATGCCCAAGGAAACACTCCTCTTCATTTAGTCGTTACTTTTGCACCAGGACCTGAACAAGTAGAAAGTTTGAAAGAAATGCTGGAGTTGTTGTTAGATCTGGGTGCAGATACAAAGCTTGTTGACAAGAATGGTCAAACAGTTATGGACTGCTGCGAGACTGAAGATGCACCGCATAAAATCTTTACGGTGGTGTAATTCACGTTATCTACTCAGTTGATAATACTTAATTATCCTATATTTATCTTAGACGTCTTTAAGATAATAGGACTTGGACCGTACTCTGTTTAAATCTTTTTGCATGGTCATGGGCCTCTTCTGTCAATGCAGGTGGGTAAGTAGAAATAGGCAGACATGAAATTTGCCATTACAAGAAAAAAAAGATGATATTTGTGCTTACCTTTTCGTCCGCTCCATTCTCCCATCTGGGGCATGAAGTGTGGAAAACGTACTTGCACGCCAGATTTGCTGCGCCTGTAACCACAATCTGTCCGGTCTCTACCTTGCAAATCGTTTTACATTCTTGTTGCAGCTTTGGGCCAGTAGTGGCACTCAGGGCCTTAGCACTTGCGTTCGCATCAAGATTCAGGTCCGGCGACGTTGAGTTGACGATAACATCAACCTGAAGAAAGCCAACAAGAGATATTCTTGTCATAAATCAGAATCAGGCCCTTAATGAGAACCCAAAGTAAAATATGTTTGGACAACTGCTTCGCGGCTCAGTAACTAACCATAACTATTGACCTCCGCTCGCTTCGCCTCATTGAAATTAATTTGACTTTGAAGAGCATAATGTGCCTTACCACTTCAGAAGACATATTCCCAATGACAAGAACCAACTGTAAGCCTTCCGTTGTCTTGATAGCATTCGGAGCGGTATTGGAAGAAACTGTTGCCGAGGACGTATGTGGAACTGATGTGGTTCTGTCTTTTTTCTTTCTTTCTTTTCCCTTCGTTTTTGGGTCTGAAGACGATTGATAATTAGGATGGTTAAGACATCTGGAATTCAACTCTTTTGCGAAGGCCTTCACGACATCGTCTTCCATACTAGTAAACTGAATTTCAGACAGGAGAAAACTCGGGTTTCCTTGGAAAAATTCTAGCATAGATACTACCATAATTTGGGCGCACAGTTGAAGTGGAAACTCAAAGATACCTGTGATAATGGCAGGAATGGCTACCGATTTATAGCCCTTCGCAGCGTTTAGGGCAGTCATTGTTGCGTGGCTTAACATCTTCTCCTCTCTTGGAGTTCTCCCCATTGATTTTTCCTTAGCTGCTTTTCCCCTCCATTTTGGCCCCACAGTATGAATTACTTTTTGAAAAGGTAGTTTTCCTGCAGAAGTTACAGCCACTTGGCCTACCAATAGTTTTCCTTTATCAATGACTAACCGGTCACATTCTTAAGCAGGGTGAAAGCATTCTGTGTCATGTCCAGCTTCATGTCTTTCATTTTAGCAACTGCCTCACAAATGGCTGCACTCACCTCATGGATGGTCTCAGGAGGACCTCGAATTTGAAGCTTTTCCTCTTCAAGTAGAATGGTCACTTCGATTTCTTCATGTCGACTTTCCAGTTCTTGAGCAATTTCGAGATGTTTCAAGAACTGCAAGCGCGTATATGAAAAAGAGATTGTACTTTCTACTCTCGATGCCTCTCTCCTTAGTTTTTCGTTAATCTCTTCCATCATTCCTTCCAATTCCTTAGTAACATCCTCAACGTCTTGCTTCTTCCCGATGAAAAGGAAGACGTGCTGCTCAGGGATACAATTCATTCTTACTTTTTGCTGTGCTAGGCTTTTACTTTTCTTGAAGGTGTCTAATACATCATTCCAAGCCTCAGGAGGGACACGCATGGAGCTTTCGACAAACTCAGCAAGGAAAGAAGCAATAGCCTCACATGCCTTATCGAAGCTGTACTTGTCTCTTGAAGCCTTATCTTTGGGCTTGACCGTGACGCTGTTGATGCCCTCATTCCAGGTTATCTGAACATCGTGGTTGTTCTGAATCTCTGACAAATCAGCCTTGCAGTTTTCCAAAATGAACTTCATTTTTATTCCATGCACGTTGATATTTTGCATCAATTCAATATCATCTTTAACTGGCTGAGGTTTCCCAAGCAATGAGCAATGAGAACTGACATCCAACTTTGCACCGTCAAGGAAGTGACTTCTCGCCACAACGTTGGAAACAACTGAAATAGATGTTCGAGATATTTTTAAGGCTCTGTGAAAACATGGGAAGCTTACTGCTCAATGCTTTTATCGTAGAACTTAATTACTGCAGTTTACTTTATAAATCATAATCATTTGGAACTGTGTTTAAGATGTCACTGAGTTTAAAATATCTTTCCACCTTGGTTGCAATTTTTCGACAGTAAGCATTTTAAACATCACAGGAGGAAAATACTGATTGAAGTCCATTCACACTCACAATCAGGCAGGCTAAACGTATCATTCTAAAAAAAAACACTGATTACTTCAAAATGACCCCGAAACTGGTACTATATTTTCGCAACCTCGACTGATCTCTTTCGAACGTGATTAAAACATAAAATATTTATGGTCAGAAGTTCAACCCAAACTAATGACAGATCAGCCCGGAACTTTCAAATGCACGCACGCACAATGCCAAAGTTGTCCTTTCATTCATAACGTCGAGAAAATATGGGGACCTAAGCGATCCACTGAAATTGCGGATCGTTTTACTTACACCTCCGCCAATGTCATCTATTGCATAACTCGCACTCAACAAAGGTATTCATTGGCGAAACAGGAAGAAAACCAAAAGACCGATTTCCAGAACACCTTTGTGAAGTAGAAAGGAATGAAAAGGACGCATCCGATACAGTCGCTAGACACTTTTATCTCTCAAATCATTCTAAACAGCATATGGCATTCTGCAACCTTTCCCTAAATCGAGGCAGGTTCGGAAAGCCGCAAAACTAGAACAAAAATTTATCTTTCAAATCGGCACTCTTAATCCCCATGGAATCAACGAACGCTATTCATTCCACTAAATTTTTTCATTTCTCTTGTTACCATATTTCCACCAATATCCTAGCCCCATTTTCTACTTTATAAACACAAACAACTCACAACTCCTCCGTTCGCTCTGACGAGGGGCTAACACTCGAAATGTCAGCTTTAGAAATTCTTTCAATGAAAGATCATTTAGATCTCTTAGGTGTAACTATCGATTTTAGCGAACACATTGCCAAGAAAGTTGGAAAGTAGTCAGATGTTTTGAGCAGCTTAATGAACGTGTTATTAATTTCCTTGAAAATGTACCTCTACAACTGGTACGTAATGTTTTACTTCACTTACTTTTCTGCTATTTGGCTCAATTGTAATGAGTCTGATAATCAGAAACTGGAAGGGCTTTTTGCGAGACTCTAAGGTGTGTCTGCAACAAACGGGTGCCCCTTTATGGCAATGATGCCTGCAGTTTAACTTTGTCCAGTTGTCGACTACAGGACATTGCTACATCGATTTTTTAAGCGGTAAACGGCATGTTACCGGAACATATAAGCGACTTGTTTGCCGTACGAAATAATGCGAAAAACTTGAGGCACCAACAAGCTCGTCGTCCCACGTAAGAATACTACAAACTTTGGCTTAGACTCCAAATCTTTTATTGGTGCCAAAGAGTGGAATTCCGATCCTTAAAGGATGAACTACGCTCAACGGCAATTCTTAAGGAATGCTGTAAGAGAGCTACATTTGCAGTGTACAGTCTATTAAGATCTTCTCACTGTTATAATTTTTTAGAGTTAGGATTGTTTACTTACTTAATGTAGTTAGAAAGTTAGTCATTGGTCATTTTTCAATTTTTCGTTGGTTTATTTTACTTTTCTCGGCATATTAGCATGTGCTGCAAGGGGCTTAATTAGCCCCAGTTGAAATAAAGTTACTTACTTACTTTACCTTAGCCAAACTACATCCCCCTACAGCGTGGCACCACGGTTTCTTTAGAAACTTACTCCCTATATTCACTTGCTGACTCTAGCCTGATTGCATTTAACCAGCACGATCAATTCGTTACTGGCTAATTTTTCACTACTAAATGCTTTTGAAGTGTTATGTCCTGTAGGTTGGTAGACCCACACTACCCGTTTTCTCTTGAGGGTTTGTGTTTGACTGAGAACAGTGTTTCTTGATACATCAGACGAAGGTAATAGGAACATTTTCAAAAGCTCATATTGACCTGACAGTAACTGACTTTCTCTTCAATTAGGTAAGTTATATTACACACCTTCGGGGTCTTCGAAGTAAACCAACGCCCATCCTTCATTTAGATTGAGCTCCACATTGCTTACATTACCACCGTTGTTCTTTGGACTCTCGAAGTAATAACGTACGGCATCCTCAGTAGTTGTTTCTTTGTTGAAACCAAATACTTGTACGTAGTGACAAACTGGAAGTTGTTCTACTACCAGGAATTTTTCTCCCAGAGGCTTCACGGAGATCTTCTTTGTAACAGCGTGATAATCTGTGTATTTTCGAAACGATAGGTATTCAAGAACACAAATATGTTATCTTAACGAAAACTACTGAGACGTAAACATTTTTCTTTCAAAAACAGCGATGTGGAGATCATAGCCGAGCCCATCTCATATTATATCCCAAAGAGCGGCCTAAAAATTAAAATTCACCGGCTGAACAGAGTTACCGGTTGTAGTAAGATCGTGAATAAAACATCATAAATGATACGTCAAGGAACAACAGAGGTATAAAAATGCTATTTAAGCCGCCCCACATTTACTAAATTAAGTCAATTCACCCCTTCCAGTTGTCATTTGGGTTTAACTTGCAGGGAATTTGGACTTACCATAGGCTTCATTGAAGGTGACTACTGCACATGCTTCACCTCCAAACTCGACTTTCAGGACATCCATTCCACTTACTGCTTCCATGTAAGTCTGAAATAGATCTGGGTCAGGTTTGTCACTGAGGCCTTTCACCAAAAGTCTGTTAGTGTCAATAGGCAGTTCCCGCGGAGGTTGTTTGAGAGTAATTGTCAGATTCGCTCCATCATAAGTTAGACTTCCTCTACTGATGACTCCACGGGCACCTTCAGGTAAGAGAAAAGAATATTGCTGACTGAGTCAAACAAACAAGCAAAGGAAACGAACAAGAAACAAAGCGAAACAAAATACACAAAAGTATTATTCATGACCTAAGCAACTCTTACCAAATGTTTACTATAATTTGTAAATGAAGAAATCAGTTACTTTATCTTTAAATGTTGCTCTGATTTCATCTAGCCCCATCCAATGAAAGAAAAGTTAATTACTTGAGGTTTCCCAAGCAGTGCTCGTCGAGGGCGAGACTACACATATGTATATTACAGTATATCTAAACTTACTTTCGGCCGTGGTAAAGGTAATTACAGCTGTTCCCTGGTCTGAATTATGATCGACACTTTCTACGTCTCCTCCACCGGAACGCTTTTTGTTCTCAAAAAAGTTTAAAATGGCCTCTCTAGTTGTTGTCGTACTAATTCCAGTCACCTCAATGGTGCGAGATTCTTGAGATATTCCATCGTTGTGTGGCTCAACTTCAGGGCTACGCGCTGTGACAATCAGTGAGGCTCCGTCAAGGGTATGCTTGCCTTGTCTCAGGATACTTTTCGTTGCTTAAAAAGTGACAAATTTCAATCGTTACAGAACAATCATATGTCTGGAAATTCTAAGTCAAATACTAAAAAATTGTTCATACTCACTTTCGGCCGATGTAAAGGTGATGACAGCGATTCCTCGGTCGGGAGTATGAACAACGTCTTCTATCTCTTCTCCCCCGGAGCGCCTTTGGTCTTCGAAGAATTTCAAAATTGCATCTTTAGTTGTTTTCCTAGCAAGTCCAGTAACCTCTATTGTTCGTGATTCATGTATTCCTGATGTGTAGAACGAGTCACCTGCTGTGTTGCTGGGTTTGACAAACAGTATGGCTCCTTCAAGGATGTGCTTTTCGCGAAGTAACACCTTTTGCAGCTTGAAACGCGACAAAATGTAACAACTGCTTATTAAAGCTAGAAAAACTGTTTCAGAATTTACGATTCATACTTAGAAATGCAAGATGATGAAGTATCTTAGTATCTTTGCCTAATTCAATGGTTATTGAGTTGTATATCAAGCAGCTTTTGCAGGATCGCTAAATGAGGAATGTAATAGAGCCAAGAGGGGACTTTTCAAATGTTTGAAACGTCTTTGAAGATGGCTTCATCCTTCTTCATTAGAATTCAGAACAAAATGCAACTTACGCGAGACTACTTACCTTTAAAATCTTTGAAAGTCACGAAAGCCACATTTTCTTCCGGCCGAAAAGTCACAGCTTCTACTTCTCCACCCCCAGAACGTCTCTCATTTTCAAAGTAGTCCCGAATGGAGTCTTCAGTGCTTTGCGCAGTAAAGCCAGTTATCTGGATAGTTTTGCTTGTATTTTCAGTATTATCTAGGAACTGGAGACTGACATGAAGTGTAGCACCATTTAGGATATGCTGATCATGCTTGACGACACTTTGAGCCACTACAAAGAACAAATAGTGAGATCAGTATTTACGAAACTTTAGAGTGTAACTTCTTCTCCAGCAAGGGCAACAACAACAGTAACAACAACGTAAACTATATTCTCTTAATGTATAAATGACAACGAATAATACGTACTCAGATTTAGAGAGTAAAAACCTAACAAATTCACTATGGCTTCGAAAGAAACAGAAGACCGCAATTTTAAAATTAATTGATCTTGAAAAACGTCTTCTTTTCATCTGACACATACTGGCATGATTGTTTACGCCAGGTGTCAAAAAAGTGTCGTCCCTTAAGATCTCACAATTATTTTCCCCCAGCAAAAGTGATTATCAAATCGGATTAACTTTATACATATGACGTATATGGCCTGGGATGATTGAACATTACGAAATGATCCTCGAAAATGAAGATATCACGGAAAAACCAGCTTGAATCAATTCTGGCTTTAATGAGGTTCGAACCCTATTCTCCTTGCTAGCAGTTGGGCACAAGAAACAAATAAGCGACGAAGCCTTATCAGACAGCTATGTATGCTATACAGTTACCTTCAGATGACTCAAACAGAACTCGTGCTACATTGCTTTTGATTTTCACTTCTTCAACAGCGCCACCTCCAGAACGCCTCGAGTTCTCAAAGTAATTCAAAACAGTGTCTTCCGTTGCATTTTGAGGTAGTCCTTGAACAAAGATAAACACGGGTCTGCAAGAGCACGAGAGATACATGAGACAGAACAAATACATTTTTGGGAAAGTCAAATAAAATTTCACTACAAAGACAGACGCAAGGATAAGAAACGAGACAATGTGTTTAACAGTAAGCGCGATATCATCCCAACTACGCTTAATCCTGACCGTAAAAAGGTTTACAAAGAACATCAATATACCGCTGTTAGAATTTAAAGCCTTGAAATTGTGCAGTGTACGCACGAGTGAATTTATGCTATGAGTGAATTAAAGAAGCTTTTCGACTCAGTGAAACTTGATGCGAGATGAAACACAATAGGCCGTTTAAAGGGTTTAGCTGTGGGTCTGACCTGATTTCCTGATCCATCCTCAGTCTGGAACTCGTCAGTGACTGAATGGTGAGACACTTCCACTGTTGTTCCATTTAAAGCGTGCGTTCTTCCTAAGACCTTCTTTGCAACTGCCAAACAAGTAAGAAAATTGAATGAATTACTGAATAATTTAAGGGAAGAAAAAAAAGAAACCTATCACAAAACTTATAATAAGTTATTTTTTTTCTAAAGATAAAACTCATAAAAAAATGGACCAATTGATTGATCAGTCACCTAACGAATAGGAATGCTGGATTATCATCAATGTGGAAATATGTTCAATTGCAGATCATCCATCAAAAAAATCCAAGCATCTGCAGTAAGATTCCCTCTCGGGGGTCAAAAACGTTAGTTTTCTTGCGCTTCTGCACTCGCGCCTAACTCGCACTTAGCGCACGCCCCCCGCTTATCTTCGTTTGACTGAAAAAAAATTACACCTGTTCTGCAGGCTAACAGTAAAAAACGCACATTCAACATCTTTGAAAGTCAGCAATGCCACATTTTCAGCATTATCTAGGAACTCGAGACTGACATGAAGTGTAGCAACTTTGTGCCGCTACAAAGAAAAAGCATTAAGATGACGATCCTCGAAATCTTAGAGTGTAATTATTTCTCCAGCAAGAGCAAGAGCAACAACAGCAAAAGCAAAAAAAAAAACACCAACTATATTTTCTTCATCTAAAAATGATAACGGCCGATACGTGCTCAATCGTAGAGAATAACATCTTGACAAAGTTACTTTGGCCTCCAAAGAGAAGGAAGTATATACTTCTAAGTCAAATGAGCTAAAATAGTATTCTCTTTAGCTGGCACATGATCGCATAATTTTTTTAAGCGGTTGCAAGTGTAAAGAAATGTTGCCCCAAAATTCCCAGAACCATTTTCTTTTAGGAACAGTAGCTATGTCAAATAAAATAAAAGTTAATATTATATATATACACCTTGGGATAATTAAAAAATGAAAAATTGATCCTCGAAAAAGACGAAATGACAGAAAGATAAGCTTGAAACAACCAGGCTTACATGAAGTTCGCGTAGTATTCTCTTTGGGGTAGTTGGGAGCTTAAAACAACCAAGCCACGCAGTCTCATCTTAGGAGCGAGGCAAATTTAAGTGGGTTCTTTGTTCTCGTCAGTGAGTCTCCACGTATTAACATATTTCACTTCCTGTATATCATCCGCAAGTGAAAACGTCATTTAATTCAATTGCGGTCAGAGACCTTTTACAAAACAGCAGCCTCCTTCTTAACATGAGGCTCTGTAGCTCAGTTGGTAGTAGTGCCCAATGAATTACTTTTTTAAAAGGTAGTTTTCCTGCAGACGTGACAGCCACTTGGCCGTCCAATATTGGTCCTCTGTCAATGACAAACCGATCACACTCTGCCTTGAAGGCCTCTCCCGCTCTTTCATAAACGGCTTTTGAGACACCACCCACGTGATGAAGCTTTGAGTTAGCAGCACTAACAATCACATCCACGTTGCGATCGCAGATGTTATCTTTGAACACCAGAATCCTTTTTCCGTCCGGAGTGAGAAGTTCGTACAAACTCTCCTTTTTCTTTTCTTCTTTTGTTTCTTCCATTACTTCCTTTGCATCATCTTTGCTTGGATTACAGTATTCAATTACGCACTTATTTTCATTCTCCAACATGCCCAGTAACTTTTTGCCTTTACTTCGATCAAGCACTTTACGCATCCCAGGTTTGCTGACAGGCACCTTTTGACTTTGAACTTTAGATGCAAGATCTTGAATCAGTTCCTTAGCTTTGTCAACTCCACAGCTGGTAACTGAGACAACCAAATGCTCTTCATCTTCATCTGCCAAACCCTTTATTCGCGTGGAATATTCTTTCAGTTCCTCTTGTATTTGCCGAAGTTCCTGTTCGCGGTACTTCACAAGAAATCGGCGACAACCTTTTGGAAGTGTCACAGCGCTACTGATAATGGTATTTTCTGTGAGGAAACGCTTGACAGCCTTAACAGCAACCGGAACATCCTCCTTTACGCCCACGAGGCAAATCTTCTTATTGCCTCTATCAAATGACAGTGATAAAATGCGTTTTTCTGTTATTTCTTCTTTCAGCTGATGCCACTTTCCGCTTTTCTCTAACTGAACTTGATCTTCATCCAGGTCAACGCATTCTTCAACTATCAAAGTTTTCACTAGATCGCGAGCTTTCTCTGCGACATCACTTTCCGTCCCCACTATTGATAAATCTCCGTTTCTCTCGCCAAAGGCTATCATGGCTTGTAAATTGCTGGCCGTGAACATATCTCTCATGAATGCCTGACGGGGCGTACTTCTAAGCAAGGCGACAGCATTCTGTGGTAAGTTTAGCTTCACTTCTGACATTTTAGCAACTGCCTCCCAAATGGCTGCACTCACCTTATGGATGGTTTCAGGAGGACCTTGAATTTGAACCTTTCCCTTTTGAAGTAGAATGGTGACTTCAATTTCTTCATGTCGACTTTCCAGTTCCTTAGCAAATTCGAGATTTTTTGAGAACTTCAAGCACATATATGGAATAGACATTGTTTTTTTCTATTTTTGATGCCTCTCTCCTCAGCTTTTTGTCAATCTCTTCCATCATCTCTTCCAATTCTTCGGTAATATCCTCGACATCTTGCTTCTTCCCAACGAAAAGGATGACCTGCTGCTCAGAGATGTAATCAATTCTTAGCTTTTCATTCGCTGGACTTTTACTTTTCTTGAAGTTTTCAACTACATAATTCCAAGCCTGCGGAGGAACACGCGTAGAGCTCTTAACAAACTCAGCGAGGAGAGAAGCAATAGCCTCACATGCCTCATCGAAGCTGCACTTATCTCTTGAGGCCTCATCTTTGGGTGTGACTGTGACGCTGTTGGTGCTTTCTATCCAGATTATCTGAACACCATACCTGTTTTGAACTTCTGTCAGATCAGCTTTGCAGTGTTCAAAAATGAACTGCATTTTAACTACATCTACAGTGATATTTTGCACCAGTTCAACATCAGCTTAAACTGGCTGAGGTTTTTCCAAGTAAAGAGTGATATGGCCTGACATCCAATTGTGCATCGCCAATGGAGTGACTCCTCGCCACGACATTTAAAACAGCTGAAATAGATATTCAAAATATTTTAAGGCTATCAGAAAAGACAGGGAAAGGCTACTGCTAAATGAATTCGTCGTGGACCCTAGTTCTTCATTGCTGTGTACTTTATAATTTACAACCATCTGAACCTATCTTTAAGCTAAAAAAAGCTAAGCTTCACAGAGTAGTTCCTGTTGAAAATGTAGGAATCGATTTTAGTCGTATTTCTAGTGGATAGGTAGAACCACAACAGAGATCATGTAGATTGCGTACACAACTTGTTATCTCATGAGGACTGGTGTCTTCTTTGGACTGAAAATTAGGCGTTTCTTGATACTTCTGACAAGGATAATCGGGACATTTTATTTCAGACCAAAGGGAAAGTAACTGACTCTCTTTTTAATCCCTCTTTTTAATACGGTAAGTTATGTTACACACCTTTTGGGTCTTCGAAGTAAACCAACGCCCATCCTTCCTTTAGATTGAGCTCCACACTGCTTACTTCACCACCGTTGTTCTTTGGACCCTCGAAGTAATAGCGTACAGTATCCTCAGTAGTTGTTTCCTTGCTAAAACCCGATACTTGCACGCAGTGACAAACTGGAAGTTGCTCTACTACTGGGATTTTGCCCTCCAGTGGCTTCATGGAGATCATCTTTGTAACAGCTTTGTAATCTATATATTTTCGGAAGAAAACGATATATAAATATTAAGAGCAAAAAGCTTTAGACTATTTCAAAACGAAACATAGAACTAGATTTGAAGCATCTTAGGAGTACACAAGGGCTATAAGAGTAGTCGGGCTGTTATTTCAAAAATTCAAAATTACACATCAGATTATATATCACTTTCATCGAATGATCGTGTATTAGTGGAGTAATTTCCTCTTATAAAACGGGAGTAGAATATTTTAACCGAGCCTATTTGATAAAACTAAAGCCGTAACAATGAGCTCGAGAACCTTAAAAATTCACCGGCTACAAAGGGTTAACACTCAATGAAAAATATTTAAAAAAAAGAAACAATGTTTACGTTACGCTCGGGGACAACAATGTAAACGCTATGCATATTCCACTTCTACTAAATTAGGATACCGTATTTCTTAACAAATTCATAGAACGCTTATTATCTGTAAGGAGGGCGCATAATCCAGGTGGAGTGCACCTATTAATAAACTATTTACAAGTACTGATTCTGCTGTAGTTGAAGCTCAAATGAAGTGGCAATGGAAACAGGTTTTCTTTGCATCGACACATATTTAGAAAGTGAGGGGGGAGGAGAAGGGGCGGCTATTCGCGGAGGCGCTTGTTTGATATTATGGCCTCGGGGATGGGCGCTTGTTTGGAGGGAGGGCACTAGCCGCAGCGTGCGCTTATTCTAAGAAATACAGCAATTTATCCCTTCCTGTTGTCAGTTGTGTTAGTTTGCTAGTAATGTGAACTTACCATAGTCTTCATTGAAGGTAACTATTGCACATGTTTCATTTCCAAACTCAGCATTCAGGACATCCACTCCACTTACTACTTCCATGTAAGATTGAAGAGCGTCTGAGGTAGTTTTATCACTGAGGCCTTGCACAAATAGTCTTCTCGTGTCCACGGGCAGTTTCCGTGCGGGTTGTTTGAGAGTAATCAAGAGATTCACTCCATCGTAAACAAGACTTCCTTTATTGATGACTCCACGAGCACCTTCAGGTAAGAAGAAAGATTAAACGATTTTCGTCAAACAGGTAAACACACAAACAAATGAAACAAGGCAAAAAACTTGTGCAACAGTATTGGATAATAACTACATATCATACATTTACGGAAATAATTACCACCAGTTCAATTTCTGTTTGTCAGTTTTCGATCCTAACTTGGACAAGCCGTCAGCCCGTTCGGTTTGATTGGGCGCGAAAAAGAAAAATGGAGACGGCTAGTTCAATTGAAATCCTTTAAAATCACTGTAAAATGGTGCTATTTCTCGTGGTCCTTTGCTATGGAAGTTAAGAGAGGATCCCCTCTTGATGTAGGTATAATGAAGTGAAGCCACGCTTGACTGGTACACGGCATTAATGTAACAGACAGGTGTATGACATTTACTGCAGACTTACTTTCGGCTTTAGTAAAGGTAATGACAGCCGTTGCTTGGTCTGAATTAAAATCCACGCTCTCTATCTCTTCTCCCCCGGAACGCCGTTTGTTTTCGGAAAAATTCGAAATAGCGTCTTTGGTTGTTGTCGCAGCAAGTCCAGTCACCTCAATGGTACGTGACTCTTGTGCTTCTTTCTCGTTGTATGGTTCAACGGCTGTGCTACGAGGTGTGACAGTCAGTGTGGCTCCATCAAGAGTATGCTCACTGTGTCCCAAGACACTTTTTTACAGCTTGGAAAGTACCAAAAGTTTATCATTATAAAACAGAAATTTTTGATATGTTAAGTTCAAACACTTAAATTTGCTCGTACTCACTTTCGGCCGCAGCGAAGGTGATAAAAGCAACCCCTCGGTCTGGAATAAAATTGACGCGTTCTATCTCTCCTCCCCCAGTGTGCCGTTTGTTTTCGAAAAAGTTCAAAATTGCATCTTCAGTTGTTTTCGGAGCAAGTCCAGTAACTTCTATTGTTCGTGATTCTTGTATTCTTACTTTGTCAAGCGAGTCAGTTGCTGTGTTGCTGGGCATGAGACTCAGTGTGGCTCCATCGAGAATGTGCTGACCATGTTGTAACACACTTTTTACAGCTTGAAATGCAACAAATGATTATTATTGTGGGAGAAACAAAAAATAAAGAGTCCTTTTACTGTTAATGATCCACTCTTTGGAATACAAAATGATTAAGAAAAAAAAAACTTAACTTAAAGAGGCTCAGCAGGTTCTCTGACCCTTTCATTCACAAGATCTTATTAGTAATTCTCCTTACTGTCTGCCATACAATTGTTACGATGTTATCTCTGGGAATTCGGCATTGGATCAACTAATAAATAAATATCCCCTCATTGATGATTTTCTTTATTCTTAGTATTGTACTGATATTGTAAGGAGAAATTCTGTCTCAGTCGCTTACTCATGGGAGTTAAATAGTTAAAAATGTAATGTTACCGAGAAATAATTTTTCTCAATATCCGACATATTTCTGCAGAATGGTTTCTTTTCTTGACAGTAGGAGTCCTTATAAGAATTCAAAATGAAAGTCACCCTAAACCAAATTATTTACCATCAACATCTTTGAATGTCACGAAAGCTACATTTTCTTCAGGTCGGAGATCCACAGCCTCTACCTCTCCACCCCCAGAACGCCTCTCGTTTTCAAAGTAGTTGGAAATTGAATCTTCTGTGGTCTTTGCAGCGACGCCAGTTATCTTGATAGTTTTGCTTGTACTTTCCGCATCATCAAGTAATTCTAGACTGACATCAAGAGTAGCACCATTCAGGATATGCTGCTTATCATGCTTGACAACATGTTGTGCCACTAAAGAGGATACGAAATGAAGTAAGTGTAGAGAAAATCGAAGAATACAGATCTTAATCCAACAGCGACAACAACAATTGCTCTTTGTTTTAAAAAGAAAACCTCAGACAGTGTCAAAGAAAACAAATCTCAGAGAGAGCAAAGCATACATTCTATAACTTAGCTTAAAACATTTCCTCTAGTCATCTGACCATGGTCGTATGAGTCTATCATGGGTAAAAAGGGGACGAAACGTCACCCAAAAATCTCACCGTATCATTTTTTCCAGCACTTAAACCTTACTGCATGATAAACAAGTTACGAAGTGATCCTCGAAAATAATCAAATAGCAGAAAAAAACAAGCTTTCAAGAAGGCAGTCTTCAAAAGGATTCGAACTCGTGCCTGCTGCAAAATGTATGGACGACAATTCTAACTGATCCAGAAAGACATATGTTTAAAGTAAGGCAAATTTTTTAGTCGGCTCTTTGTTACGAAATTACACAATTGATTTCTTGAGATGAGTTCATCGCCTGACTTTATGAAGGTGAACATTACAACTAAGTTACCCTCAGATGACTCAAACTTCACTCGTTCTAAACTGCCTTCGATTTTCACTTCCTCTACGGCGCCATCTCCCGAACGCCTTGTGTTCTCAAAGTAATTCAAAACAGTATCTAAGGTTGTACTTTGAGGAAGTCCTCGAACGATAATAACACAGGTCTGCAAGAGCGCGAGAGATAACTGTGACCAAAGAAAAATTGCTTGAGAAAGTCAAATGAATGGAGGGAGGAGGGGGGGGGGGGGGAGAGAGAGAGAGAGAGTGGGGGCGAATAGCGAAACCCAGACATTAAACAGATGAAGGTAAGAGGCACCATAGCACCATAGGCAGTGTTTATGGTCTTCATAGTGTCCAGAGGTTTTATTTTACCGGCTTTAATTAAACCACCAAAACACTATGGATACTATTTGATGTTTAATTTACAAGGGAAAATCTATTGGAAACATTAAATATGATTTAAGAAATCGAAGCATCGTCATATACAAGTGAATCGAGCCTCTGAGAATTCAAAAAAGGACTCATCGACTTAGCGATGCTTTTTCCCGAGATTAAAATCAGTGAACTCCTGAAAGGTTCACCCAAGGGTCTGACCTGATTAACTGACGTGTCCTTTGCATGGAACTCTTCATCAAATGCACGATATGAAACTTCCACTTTAGTTCCATTTAAGGTTTGTGGCGCTCTTCTTACGACACTCTTTGCAACTGCAAAACAAATAAGAAAAAATAAAAAGGCAATAAATAACTTAACACAGTGAACAAAGAATACACCAAGCAAAAATCAGACTACTTATATTTGTGTTGAACTTTCATGCCGAAATTGAATATGGTTTATGAGCGGGATGAACGGATCATTGAATGTTTTTATGGAAATGAACGGCCAGTGGTTAGAACAAGGATGAGTATGCGTGGAATAAATGGATGAAAGAATTAGGAAGAACCGGGGAAGTGATTGAATTACGTGTCCATGAAAGAGAGAGTCACAAAAAGAGCTTAGTGGGAAAATCAGTTTGAAATAAATTGGATTTTTAACACTAGAATATTCCCTCTGCAATATTCATGCATGATTCTTGCGAAAATTTAATTATGATCATTGATATTTCATGTAAAGTTGAAACACATGTGGCCGTCATCTCAATAATAATTAAACAAGAGCGCAAGTGTTTGGAAATGAATGAGCCAGTCACGCATGACCCTTTGTCAGGATATACTTATGCTTTGGATTTTGTTATAATCATTATAATCATATCATGAATGCTACGTTGTCCTTACCCTCCCCGAAATTTGTTTTTATGATGCACGTTTGAGCCGCTGTTTTAAAGATCTGAATTCGGCGAAATCTGGAATTAAGCGTATCGATGATGTCATCGTCTGTCACGCAAGTAACCTGTTCAGTGGCCTACTAAGGTCAAAACAAACTGCATTTGTCTAAGATATTTTAGCTTTATAAAAATACGAGCTAAACGGTTAAAAGACGGCAGTAATTTCCTTCGTAAATAAACTGAGTATCAACTAAACAAGTTAGGGCAATTCTCATTACATTTAAAACTTAAAGGAAAATGTTAACTAAATGAGAACAAAAAAAACATTCTTCCCTCTCCCCGTCAAGGTCTTACCCAGCCCCTAGACGATTTGTTGCTACGGAAGTTTTAGGGAATTCTCGGAAAGCGTGTCAGAGACACACAGTGAAGCAATCGTGACTTCAAGACAGATCGTCAGACACCAATCTGTGGCGACGCTATCATAGCAGCGAAGCCAATTTTCGTCGATGAGCCATGGAATCCACAGCCTAGAAATACAACTGTCGCCAACAGAACTGTCGTTGTTAAAATCTATCACCCTCGACAAGTAAGGAGGCGATAATCATTCACTTTCAGAGGCGAAGAAATGGTGGAGGTGAAGTCGGCGATGTTTGCTTACGAAGCGAAGTTGTAGCAGTTGTTACATTTGAAAAAGAAGAAGGTTGGTTAGATCTATTGATTTTGAAAATCATTTCGATCGACTTCAAACTGCAGTCAGCTTTAGTTTAAACACCGATAACTGCGACACTTTCATGGAGATTAACTGTCGATCCATGACGAAATGGCTCGATTAGCTATCAAAATATCGAAGTCACTTGCTCCGTTTCTTTACTCAGAGTTGGTTTGATTCGAGGTGTTTGAATGTTCTCATCACTTTCAGCGGCAATAAACACAATCGAAAACGGAAGTTCGCTGAAAACGAAACTTTCGAGACAAGCGCTACAAATTTCCCTCGGGAAAGCCCCTACACTTACAATGTTTAGCAGGTCTTGGGAGTCGAATATGTAATCATCGTATACATTTCTTTATGAAGTGATGTGGCGTGTAATTTAAAGGAAGGAATGATCAATGATCGCCTGGCTTAGAACCAACTGGTGAAATATTCAGGTTCACTACAAACAGCTTGCATGAAAGAATTTGCATACATAAGAAACAATTGGAAATATTACTACAAAAGGTGTCACGCAGTCACGAAGCATTAATTTCACGCATTTCGCGCAAGTTACGATCCTAAAAGAAAAAAGTAATAAATTATCGAAGGTAGAACTTATGAACAGAACAGATTAACCTAGAAACGCGTTTGCTACAATCAACATTTTCTCCTAGAAATTTAACATATTCTACCAATCAAGCGAATGTCGAAATTAAAGAGAATTTTAGTAGTATTTGTGTTTGGATAACCACAATACTAACTGTTTGACTGTTATTACTCAAACGTTTTAAGTAGTAAGATTACGACAAAGACGGAGAGGGGAAGGGGGGGGGGTTGATCGCTGGTCAGGTTGGAGAGAAACTACGATCACTTTGTTTGGTAGCGTTAGATATCTATACAACGAACTGTAAATATTTAGGCTAAATTCTAATCTGTCATGTCCTGATCAACAAAGCCTAGGGCTCTCTACGATTTTTGAGCAGGATTAGTTGCAGGCTAATCCCAAATAATTGATATATGCGGTGTGCAGTGTAAAGAGTTTAAAGGCTGACGTTTCGAGCGTTAGCACAGACGAAGGGCAAACGCTCGAAACGTCAGCCTTTAAACTCTTTATAGTGACCAATTTGCGTTTTCAACTCAGTTGATGACACTAAATTACCCTGTTATACTTTCCCACCAACGCAGCACCACAGTTTCTTTAGAAACTTACCCCCTTCGCTCATTTGCTAACAGAGATAACTGCTTTCAACAAAGCATTGTTTTGCGTTGGCTCCGTGCCACATCTCAACATCTAGAATCATGTAACATAATTAGTATAGTTTGTGGTTTCAGTTTAGTTTAATTAACGAGTTGATGATGTAAATCAGCTATTGTAAAGACTTTTGAGCGTTAAACCCTTACAATTAGCTCTGGCGACGGGCTGACGCTCGAAACGTGAGCTTTAGAAATTTCTTTACGGTGACTAATATACGTTATCAACTCAGCTGATAAAAAGCAATGATTATCTTGTAATGGTCTGTAAAATGTTCCCCCGCCGCAGCACCTTAGTTTATTCAGAAACTTATCCCCTTTAATCCCTTTCAGTCGCGGAGTCTGTTTTGACAAGAGTACACACCATAGATGGCGTTCAGGTGAAAGTGGAACGAAATGTTCAATCATCAAACCAGGTATTTTACGCATATTAGATATAAAGTGATATGCAAACCGTAACAGACGAATTAGAGCACAAACTGGGTGAGGCGGGTAACTCGGCCGGAAGTCCATGCTGATGATGAAGATGATAACATTCCCTCATAATGTTTAAAGGTTTGCTTTCTGAATTTATTTTCTACCAAAGGGAGCTGTTCAAGCTCTACCTTGTGTACTTTCATTCTATCGGGAGGAAAATTAAAGTCTGTTATCAAGGACGAACCGGTGATAAAATATTGATTAAACAACTGATAATGTGTTGCACAGCTTAGAAATATGTCAAAATAGGAATAATTTTTGACTTACTGCATGCATTACAACGCTTTCAAGGTGTTTGGCAAAGTGGCCGCCCGTCTCGATCCCCAACCATTAGGTTTAAGCTTCTCCAGTTTGGAAGAAATTCTACAATCTATCGAAGACGAAGCAAGAGTAGAGAGGAGAAGGATTTTCGACGGCTTTGTTATGTCTGGAACATTTGAGGAAATAGCAAAAGTCCGCAGCTCATTACAGAAAATTATACCGATCAGTAGTCATCAGGGAAAGAGAGAGCCTTTGCAGACAGACTGCAGAAAGTCAGTGTATCCGAAGGCTATCAGAGAGTCTCCCCGAGCTGATAAACCTTTTTTTGAACCAGCCAATGGTCAAAAACATCCCGACAGAAACTTGACAGGGAAGGCAAACTTGAGAGAATCTCAAGGACGAGGATTGAATCAGCGCATAAACATGGCAAACAGCAAGGAGACAAACAAGGAAGAGGACAAATTAGTACATCCGGAGACATTAACCTATGGTTCTGCCGTTCCTTTATTCGACTTCCCTGGTGCTGAGAGCTCGCCTAGCATGGAACAGAAACGCGAGTCGGTGAAAACAGAACTCCGAAGCAGAGGTAGAAATCAGTACCAAGCAAAAGCCACAAGGACAGAAGATTCAATGACGACAGCGGAGAGGAAAAGGAAAACAGATGAAGCTAGGAAACTTGAAGATGAATTAAAAAAATATCAAATTTTAGGTGTTGGTAAACGATGGCTAAGCAGGGAAGAAGCAGAAAAGTTTAGTGACCTTGGAGGTCCCCAAATTATGGCCCAAAATCATAAACGTCCAACAGACTTAAGTGATTATAAAAAACACAAAGTGGAGAATACATTTCTTGATGAAAAAAACATCGATACCCGAAGAGAAATTCCCATTCAAAAAGTAGCAAATAAAGAAATTTGTGAGTTGAGTCAAGGAAAGACCACTGAATCCTCTGCAATAAAGAAAAGTTTTGTCGAGGACGACCCAAATGAGAGAACAGAAAATACTGAACTGGTTATGGTTACGACTTCCGACGATGCTTCGGGGTCAACCTCAGAACCAGCCCCATTCCCTTATGGCACTGAGCTTCGGAGCAACAACCAAAATCAAGACGAAACAAAGCCATTCGAAACTCTCTCGAGAAAACAACAGGGTGGTAATAACAATGGGCTCAGGGGTGTCAAAGAGAAGGGAAACTCTCCTTTAGACAGTGGAGGAGAAGCCGTGAGAAGTGACCACATCGAGGAAAATGATATGGATGAAACGCAACGAAATGAAATCTGTGAAAAACAAGTTCAACCGCAATCAAAGAACCCAAAGAGTCCAAATGAAAGCATAAAAGAACTGGAGTCCACAATTTCTAGGAGGGAGAGCAACCATATTAAATTCTCCACGGAAACTGGTATCACCGTAATGTTGCTTGAAGGAGACATTACGAACCATCATGCAGACCTCCTCATACGTCCAACCAATCCATCGATCTGTCACAAAGAGAGACTCTCAAATCAATTTCAGGACAGAGGGGGTACATTGTTAAAAGATGAATGCCAAAGGAGCACAAAAGGCCAAGAAACGCCAAATTATGGCGAAGTATACTTTACTGATAGTGGTAATTTACCTTGCAAAGCTATCCTTCATGCAATTCTGCCCCTTTGGACCGAGGAAAAGAAGGATACGAAGGACCTTAAGCACTTAATCCACGTGTGTTTAAAGAAAGGGTTGATTTTGGCATCAGAGCATGGACACAGATCGGTTGCGTTACCGCCATTAGGACAAGAGGGGAATCCTATTCCAGTTCGTGTCTCAGCACAAGTGACAACTCGTGTCATCGCTTCGTTCAGCAGAAGCGTTACTCCACTGCACAATGGAGTCACTGATTTACACGTTGTGTGTAATGATGATGCCACTGTCAATGTATTTGCCAAACAATTGAGAGAATTTTCATTTCGAGACAAACAACGACCATATTTCGTACAGGCTGAGGACAAAACAGTACCATATCAAAGTATTGGAAGATGTGGCACTGAACGCAAAACAGTCGAACTCTCTTCGCTGAAAGGGACACCTCGTCAGGAAAACCAAAATACGATCATGTTACCAGTCTCTAAAACGGATTTAGCCTCACAACCAGCCTCACTTTCTGATGGCACAGAGAGCAGGAGAAACAATCTAATTCGAAACGAAACAAAGCCTTGTAAAGCTCTTCCGAAAAATCAACAAGATGATGATGGTAACAGTAGGCTGAAGAATGTCAAAGAGGAAGAAAACGCTTTTCTCGAGAATGGAGGAGAAGCTGTAACAAATCACCCCAAAGACGAAACAATGTTTACTGAAGCGCTAAAACAAAGTGAAATATGTGGAGAAGAAGCCCACCAACAACCAAAGAGCCCCAATTCAGATGAAAGCATTGAAGATGCGGAGTCTTCAACAATTGTGATGGGAAACAACCATGTCAAGTTCTCCGCAGAAACTGGTATGAAAGACGTAAATGAGAATGTTAAAAGGGATACTAAAGAGACATCAGGTAAGAGGATCTTGTTGAGGAACAAATTTGTAAAGAAAAATATACGAGTACCGTTATGAGCTTTTAGGTAACAATATTGGGTAAGGGAGGAGAACTGAATATAGTACATATATATTTTTTACAAGGATAGCAGGCTGGGTGCCAAATAATCTAAAATGGAGTAATCTATAATTACGTCCAAAATGATTTAGTTCCTAAGTCTTTTGATATAAAACTTAGCCAGAGAGAGAGAGAGAGAGAGAGAGAGAGAGAGAGAGAGAGAGAGAGAGAGAGAGAGAGAGACATGTTTTGGGTTTTCGGTTCACGGTCTGTGAGACAAGCTGGAAAACGCCTTTCTATTTTCATTATCTAAGGACTGTTTAGGGAGTTGGCAAAGCAGCGGGAAAACGATCGACAAAGAATCAGAGATGAAGAACTGAGAGAGATGACACAGCATTTAAAAAATGTCCGGAGGCAACTACAAGAGAGAGATGGACAACTGAGGGAGATGGGAAATCAGTTGACAGATATCAGGAGGCAGCTACAAGAGAGGGATGGACAACTAACAGAAAAAGATCGCCAACTAAGAGAGAAAGATGAACAACTGAGGGAGAAGACACAGCAGTTGACAAATACTGAAGGGCAACTAAAGGAGAAAGATAAACAACTGAGGGAGAAGACACAGCAGGTGACAAATACTGAAGGGCAACTAAAGGAGAAAGATAAACAACTGAGGGAGAAGACACAACAGATGACAAATACTGAAGGGCAACTACAGGAGAAAGATAAACAACTGAGGGAGAAGACACAGCAGTTGGCAAATACCCAAGGGCAATTACAAGAGAAAGATGGAGAACTGAAGGAGAAGACACAGCAGTTGGCAAATACTCAAGGGCAATTACAAGAGAAAGATGAAGAACTGAAGGAGAAGACACAACACTTGAAAAATGCGGAAGAACAACTACAAGAGAAGGATGAAGAGGTTTCTTCCTTAGAGAACCGGCTGGAGGAAAAAGAACAGCAGGTAGACGAACTGGAAGATTCTCTTTCAGCAATTTCACAGGCGTTAAATAAACTTTCGCGCCAACAATCACCTGACTGGGTCATTCCACGTGATCAGATTCAACTGACAGAGAAGTGCCTTGGTAGGGGTGGCTGGGGAATTGTAGTTAAAGGCAAATATTGTGGGTGCACTGTTGCCGTCAAACAAATCTATGACGATCTTTTGAAATCTTCCTCATATTATTGGGAGTTGTTCGAGAGAGAAATGAATATTGCCTCCAGATGTCGCCACCCTTGTTTGCTTCAGTTTATTGGAGCAACAAACGATGAAGGAACTCCTTTGTTTGTCACAGAGCTCATGGAAACAAGTTTACGAGCACTGTCAGAGCAGCGATCTCTTTCTCCTACTGAAGTGTCTGTCATCTCTTTAGACGTGGCTCGAGCATTAAACTATCTTCACCTGAAGAAACCATCCCCCATCATTCACCGCGACATCAGTAGTGCCAATGTGTTACTGTGGCGAGAAGCTGACCAATGGCGAGGCAAAGTGTCGGATTATGGCACGGCTAATTTCAAGCGAGACATTATGACGGCTTGTCCTGGTTCTAGGATATACAGTGCTCCTGAGGCACTTACAGAGAGTCAAACTGCCAAGGTATGTGTACATTTGTATACTTGGGTTATATTTCTGAATTGTTTATTTGTGTTTACAGTAAACAGTCTGGTGAAGTATTTTTATAATAAGAAGTTAAATCAGTTTGTCGACTGGGCGGGATAAAAATTGTCTGTTCTTTGAATGCGATTAAACCCTTTTCCTGGGTAACCGCTCGTGTGCTTTAGGTATAGTCTATAGTCTTAAGGGAACTCGTGATAAGACATGCCAGAAACAAGGTTAATAAGAAAAAGTGAACTTCGACTTCTTGAGAAGAGTCGAGCCTAAATCTTCTGCTTTTAGAATGCCCTACTGTAGAGCTAGACTAGATTTCTCTATGGGTCAGCAACGAGGCACCATTCCTACGTGGCGAACTAGATTAGACATAAATAGTCTCAAAGTAGCAAGAACACTTATATCAAACTTAAACCTTTTTGCAACCATTGATAATGAACTTAGGTGTACTATAATTTTTTTTTTAAAACTGTAATTTTGTTTTCGAGCATAGGTTGATGTGTACAGTTTCGGAGTTCTTCTCTGTGAGATTTGCACCCGGAAACTACCAGATCCTGACAGACGCGACGAGCAAGTTGCCATGGTGAAAAATCGAACACTGCGAGCTCTCATCCGGAGATGTCTGAAACGAGCTCCTGAAGCGAGACCCAGCATGGAAGACATCATCGGTGAACTAGAACAATCAATGTTAGATTAGTTTTGACGAGATCTGCTCTTTTATTCACACTTGCGATCGAAAAAGAAAGTAGCACGCAAACCTAAGATCTATAATGGCTTATTTAAAAGGCTTTTTCCAAAATAATACCTAATCTAATTTTTCAGTTGGTACAGTTTTTAGTTTTTAGGAAGTGTTCGGGCTTTTTAGTATGCATACGTGTCTGATCGCTACGACCATGTTCCGTCAGTTTTTTAGGTTGAGTCACCGTTAGTTCTTTCCCGAAGGTGATTCAGGTAAAAAAAAAAGAAGAGGTATTTTATGACTAGAATATTTTTTCGAGTATTCAGCGGCTCCCAATGGTAAAATTTAGTCACGGTCTTCATACGGTTTTAACTTTTATTGTGTGTGAAATTTAAAATCCAAGTAAAATTTGGCATTTGAAAGATGTTTAAAAAGCATTTGAAGTGCTAGTAAAAAGATATAATTCCTTCCATTAGCGTTTACACGGCTTTTAAATTTAATGATACAGGTTTGCAACAAAGTGCCTCAGCAATGAGACTTTGATATGATCGATTAGCAGCTTTTTTGTAAAGTGCATTCTACGTATAAACTCTAGACTAGGTAGAAAATGCAGTTGTAGACTACACACTGGGTATGAATTGTAGCCTGATGAAGTAAAAAAGGGCAATCGCACAATGATATGATATATCAGAGATGATAATTAACATCCTGCTGATTAGCCAGTAGACTTAATTGAGATTATTTAGCTGGTGTTTCTGTGTTTTGATTGGGATTGATTCTTTCCTTTTCGAACGTCGTTAGAAGTTATAAAGAGACCTGAGACTATTGTGTGATTTACAGGTAACCTCAGTGTTAAGATCATATGTTACGCTATTATGTACATATGAATCCGGCATAGATAAATTGTCTATAAATAGCAAAGACAGCAATAACTTGATAGTACAGTTATATTCCTCAGTCGAAAGTGAAACATTTTTAAGTGCACACTGCAAAGACTGTTTGCAGTGCGATCAAGATAGAAATAAAATGAAGTAGGATGACTTTTAAAAATTATATTTGAATTTCTTTTCCTCCCCTCCTCGAAACAGAAGTTACGCTTCAGACTTCCTGTTTTCCCAAACAGGATAAGTGATTGACAACTTGTGGTAATTAAGCATAATACGGTTGCGAAATTTATTAGTGATCATGTATATTAAGAAAAACAGTGTAACATCATTGTTTTTTTAATATACATAAACGATTACGAAAATAATTCGTATTCGGGTCCTTCACTCGGATGAGGCAATAACTACCTCTTTTTCAAAAGGAATGGAATGACAGCCCATGCTTCAGCCCATCTGATCAGTAAATACGTTAGCGTGACGGTTGAGTTTACAAATGCTTGTCTTGGAGACTAGGTCGCGAGGTTAAAAAAGTTCTGGCGTTTGTTTTTTCCATCACTAATACAATTTCTTTCATGGAAACCTTGGAGGGGACGGAAAGTCCCGCTTAGGTGTAGCGAAAAATGGGTAATAAGCAATCCACCATACAAAAGATTTATGAAGCTGCTCGTGATGGATCTTCTGATCTGACTAATCTTTTAAAGCGGCTCGACAGTGAAGAAAGGAAAACTGCCCTCGGTTCCAAGACCAAAGATGGCAACGAGAATGCAACTCTTCTCATAATTGCTTCTCGAAATGGAAACCTAGACTCTGTAAAGATTCGTTTAAGTTTCAAAGCAGATATCGAAGCACGAGAACTGTGAAAGCCAACACCGACGAAGCCGTTGAAGGTTGCTCTCCTTTGTGGGCCGCTGCTGCTACTGGTCATCTGGATGTTGTGAAACTGTTAATCGATCATAACGCAGACGTTGATGGCAGAAATGCAACGAATTTGACTCCCATGCGGACTGCTGCGTACGATGGACGTCTTTATATTGTGAGTTCTTCAGCTAGGTACTACGGTGGCCCATAGATACAGTGGCCCTACGGTGGCACAATTGTTTCTTTATCCTGCGATAATCTTTTTAATCTCGCGATAATAAAATCAACATTCGTCCGACAAATAGGATTTGTTAGGTCGCTCGTGATCGGCTGTCACGCGCGTTGTTTCCCTGGACAAGACGACAATGGCTGCAACAGATGGAAAGTTCTTTCTTGCAAAATCAAGTATTACTGTACTGATTCACAAAGCTGTGTCGCAAAAGTATTGCAAGATAAGTTATCATTTATCGCGCGATAAAAAAAATGTGGCATGACCTCTATGGGCCACCGTACATGCGACCTAACATGTTTCCCATTTATCGTGCGATAATTTAACATTTATTGCGCAACAATTTCCATTTATCGTGCGATATTTTGATTTTATCGCGCAATAAATGAGATAATCGCGCAATAATAAAAAATGTGGCATGTCCTCCATTGGCCACCGTAGTTAACTCATAGCTTGCTTTTTTCCAAAATAAAAGAAAAAATTCTTGAGGATTAAAGCCCTTCATTACACTGGAACAGAAACAGAATTTGTATTTTCGTTGGGGTTATATTTTTCAATTTTTTGATTGTTATTGCTTAAAAATCTCGTCTGATCTCTGACTCTAGTTGAAATTTTATCCTTGGTAAACTGGTCGGGTGCTTTACGTGATATCAGTCTGTAGGGAACATGCCGTAGGAAAGATCATGAAAAACTTAACTTCAACCAACTGAGAGAAGTCGAGCCTGTTTCTCTCCATCTACTGAGCTAAATAAGTGAAATACTTGCATAGCAATGAGGCAACATTCCTCCGACGTAAGAAAACTGCTAAAACACAAAAAAAAGACAAGAAAGAGAAAGGAAAAGATAGATAAGAATATGGAAATTTAAACTAGCTGGCACGCTCATGCATTTTCAACTTTTCATAGTTATTCTCTTTTCGAGCTTAGGTCGATATGTACAGTTTTGGAGATTACCGGATCCTGACAGGCGCGACGAGCAAGTTGGCAGGGTGATAAACCGCGTGCTTCGAGCTCCCATTCGGGGATGCCTGCAAGAAGATGCTGATGGAAGACGAAGACACTGCACTGGTATTGCATAGGTCATGAATTCAATTCCTGTACAGGCTTGAATTTTCTCAGGCTTTATTTTCACTTCTGCAGTAAGGTGTGTTCATCACTGGGGAAGAAACTTTCATATTTAGTTCCTAGATTGTTTCTTTAACAGAAGCAAGGACAATTTTTTTCAAAGTATGTTTTGAGCATTGGTTTTGGATTATACTTAATTGTTCATTATATTAATTTTATAGAACAAGGTTTGTCACAAGATTGGCCAGTAAGTAATGAAGTAGATTTGGATGACATGGAATATCATGAAAGCAATTTTTTAAGAGGCAACTTGTGGCAAACTTGGACATTCACTTGAGATATAGAAAAGCTACGTGTGACTGCCAGTAGGAAGTTTAGTACTTTGGATGATCTTCAGTGTTTCATCATGAAGCAATGTTTAAGAGCTGTAGCATTTTAAGGAGAGATAGGGTGGGGGGAAGGCAGGCAGAGTAAATGGATCAAAATACTGTTGCAGAAGTATTTTCTTTGTAAATGTCTTTAGTACCCTATTCTGTATGTTTTACATCTCATTGGATTGATTATTTAGTTATAAACAAAGCTTAGCTTTTGGTCAAGAAAACTGTTTCCTAAACAATCCTAAGTTTAGCTGAACCTTTTATCTGGACATTTATTGTTATGAACAGCATCAAGAGGGCTGAAAGCTGAAGGAGGGACACCTATTTCATAAAATCAACCCTCTTACAGAGAAGGCCCGAGCCCCACTGATTGCGTAAAACCTTGGTATGGTTTGGACCTTATGTAATTAACCCATTAGGTTTGGTCATTTGATGCATGATTTAATATTATGAAAATGTCTGCACTACTTGTAGTTGCAACACAGTGCATACTGTGCACCTGCCAAGAGGAAATGATTTTACTTTGTTTCAAATACAGAGAGTTATTCAAGTGTATGTTGCTGCAGTGGAGAGTATGTGATAAGTGAGAGTGATTTGGAAAATGGACACAACATTGTATGTTGTTCAAACTGCACCTCGAGTATAAGAGTACTTTACAATGGGCTTTCAGATGATGCCAGTAATGACCAGTAAGAGCACAGGGAGATAATTTCTTTGTGGGCAAGAAAAATAGAAGCCAATAACTAACTTTCCTGTTAGCTGAGGAAGAAACATAAATCAATAAAATGTGAATGTCACTTTCAGGAGGGTCTTGTGCACACATCCTGCGTTGCAATCCTGAAATGCAAAATGTATGCTTGTACCTTTGCTCCCAATAGAGTACAGATATGGTACTGTTATCTTTTGGAGCCAACTCAGTATAAAGAAAAAACCATCCTTCTGCACAAAGTACATTCCATAGCACTCTGTGGTTATATATGTATGGTGGTATTCTAAGCAAGTAGAAAGTCAGTTTGGATAAGATCCCAGTGATAGGGGGAGGGATAGATTAAACATTACCACACATGGACCTACCACCATGAATGTATACCCTGGTAAAGGCCTCCACTCCATAATGACACCCTGTTTAGGATACTTTGTGGTAACCCTGAAACTCTGCTTTAAAACAAGGTTAAATGATAAAAATGCTCTGAAGTACAAGTGAGAACAGAACTAGAAAAGTAAATGCATTTTCCATTTGTAACATCTTTGTAAACAGATGGAAAAACTTGGTTGATGAAACAGAAAATTTAATTTATTGCCTTATTACCAAGTCACTGCTGCTTTCACAAATTGCTGAATAACAATTAAAATACATCCCAAATCCACAACACAGCTTGGCCTAATTAAACACATTATGTTTCTGGGAGGTGTTCTTTTTGTGCAACTTTCAGCCAGGTACTTAAATTTTGAAAATCAGCCCTTTGCGTAATTTCACTGCACTGGAATAGTGGGCATTTAATTTCAAGAACAACATATACATGTACATCTATATGTATTGTATTTAAAGTAAATGGACTACCAATACTGCATCTGGATTCCAAAAGAAGTTTCATGGCAAATGCTTTGAAATTAGCTCAGTTGTAAACTTGATAACTTGCTCAAATTGTTAAATTGTCTTAAAACCTAGTAAAAGTTGAAAAGAATGAGTTGAAAACATGAGGCTTATAGTAGCTTCCTTCAAAGTTGTGCCTTCTTTGTGAGCTTTCTTTGCAGTCTTAGCGGCATTGTCATAACCAATACGAGGGTTCAATGCTGCCACTAACATGAGTGACTTGTCATGCAACTGGTTGATTCTATCCACATTAGCTTGAATTCCCACAACACAGTTATCTGTAAAGGCTACACAGGCATCTCCCATCAGCTGTGTTGACTGCCAAACATTTCTGATTATCATTGGCTTAAAGATGTTCAATTCAAAATGACCATTACTTCCACCAACTGACATAGTCATTTGATTGCCCATGACTTGAGCTGTGACCATAGTGATGGCTTCACACTACGTTGGGTTACCTTGCCTAGTTATACAAAACAGGAAACTTGTAAACAAGTTCTTATTACATTCAATACTCAATTTTCGAGGAGTGTCAAATTCAAGCCAGGATTGTATTGGTTTTAGATTACTTCCCTCAGTAATTGATCTAGATAACCTGTGCCACTTAACCAATTAGATGCCAAACTTGAATCAATTACAAGTTGGCCACACCCACTTTCTTATGTTTAAGAAGTTTGCTAGTTTTCACTTTGAGTTTTCATTGGTTCTTCAGGATATTTTCCTTTTCTTCTGATTTTCTGTTGTGATAACTTTGATTGTGGGTTAACAAGACATCAGAGGAAAGTGCTCTGTGTATCACCTAAGATAAGCAAAACATTTTCAGTTTGCCTCTAGGGGGTCAAGAGCATTAGGGAAAAACTGATACATGCACACTGTACAAGAAATAGGGTTAGAGTTATGTTAAGGGTTTTTCTGTAGCCATTAGAGAGTGACCACTGCTAACATACATGCTCAGGATTCAGAGAACACTGTGATTCTGTATGAATGAAACAGTTCAGTACTTTAGTGTTATGAATTGTGTTGTTAGCTGGCATGATACTGTTTCCAGATTCATTCTCATGAAGCATCAGCTCACCCAATCCACAGCAAGGACCTGAGCCTAAAAACCTGATATCATTTGCAATCTTCATCAAACTACAAGCAATCACATTAAGGACTCCATGAAGATCTACCATGGCATCATGAGCTGCAAGGGCTTCAAATTTTTTTGGTGCACTAAAAGAAACAGAAGATAAAAAAGTGAATATTGCACATTTTGGTAGCTAGTAATAAGCCATGTTTAGAAGCTTAGATTAAAATAAAGAAAGTACTTTTTCCCCCAAAACATGATGGCCGACTAATAAAATTTGTTTGGCTTTAAGGTACATCATTTCCTTAAAATAAGGTACAAAGCAATAAAATAAATAAAAAAATTCTTAACTACAAGAAGCAACATGCCAAATAATAACTGCTTTTGATAAACAAAGAGAGAGAAAGCATCAAACTTCTGAGGATTTCCACTGAGCTGTAGAAGGTTATTAGCATGTGGCATGATTGTGGTCTGTTAAGACACAAGATTAGATAATTCACTTGCCTATGTGTTCTACCAATCTTAACAAGATCCTTGAAATCTGTGCTCTTAGCCTGAAGTGCACCATGAAGCTTTCTTAGTCCTGGTAACAGACACTCATGCACCTCCATTGCTGCTGCTATATGCATTGCTCTTGGAGATGTGTCATTAGAGTTCTGTAATCAGAGAGAAAAATATTGTTATCAAAACATAAAGGAGCTATTTTTATTGGTTACTGTGATCCTGGGAAAAACTCTTGAGAAACAACAACAACAACTTTCCCTTTGCAAAGTTCATTGAAATCATGGGAACATTCTGAAGAGTAAGCCACTAAATGAATCAAGTCATTGAGAGAGATTTGTAGCCCCTCGTAATTTATGAGAACTTTGCACTTTGACATAATTCTTGAGGACTCTCTTCTTTTTCCCCAACCTAATATTACAGAAATTAAAATAAGCCTCTGACTTGGCTTTTGTTGACATGATCATTAGGATGGACAGGTTGTTTTCATCCCATCTTGCCACCCATCAGCTCAATGGCACGATTACTGATCACTTCATTAACATTCATGTTGGACTGTGTCCCAGAACCTGTCTGCCACACAACTAAGGGAAAATGGTCCCTTAACTTCCCAGATATCACCTGGAATCAGAAGAAGCTGCATTTAATACCTTTAATATTTATCAATTGTTACTCTACACATTTGCAGCATTGTTTGAATGAATATCATACGATAATCACACTGCTTCAGCATATCACAATTTGTCTGTGATATCATCCACAAGTAAAGCAACCAGATGCATTTTTTCTTCCTGTGAATGGGATCCTAGTTTCCTGCAGGTTATTTCTCAGCAATTCAGCAAGTTCCCTGACAGGTGACAGATACTGGTTTTAACCCTTTAACTCTGAAGATCTCAGTAGTAATTCTCATTACTATCTGCCATGCAGTTCTTCTGATGTAAGGTTTGAGAATTTTGGTATTGGATCAACTTATAATCCTCTAACTGATATTTTTCTTTATTCTCATCACTTGTCTGCTTGATGATATATTGATATTATAAGCAGAAATTCTGTCTTGGTCACTAATGGGAGTTAGAGGGTTAAATTCCTGGATGAAAAGAGGCACTGTGAGAGGTATGTGTCTCAATTGTACAAGATTGTAACACTATTATCCATCCAAGACCCAAACTCAGTGAGCTCTGGATGAAGTTTTCACCTTTTCAATAGTATTTAAATTCTATGACCATATTAATCATTTGCACCCCAACATCAATATGCATATTCTCCATAATATTCTCTATACATTTGCTAAGGTGCTAACAAGGAGAATTTGTTTAACAATCGAGGGCTTCTTTAGTGATCATTTCCTTTATTCTCGTCACCTTAATGTGTAATTCAAGTGTGATATTGTAAGGAGAAATTAGATGTTAGTCCCTCTTAGGGGTTGAGGGGTTAATCCAATGTTTTGTACCTCATCTGCTGCTTTCATGATGTTATCAGCAACCTTTGCATCCAAACCAAACTCCTTATTGACCTCTGCAGCTGCCTTCTTCAAGAAACCAAATGCACGAATCACTGGAGCCTATCAGAAAAAAACAAAAACAACAATACACTGAGAATTACCAGTAACCAAATGATTTCCCATCATTACATTTTGTTGAAAAATGCCCAGTTGTAATAGCTCATGGTTTAAAATATCACCCACCAGTTCTTTTACATTCTCTCTGAATCATTCCAGTTAACTGATAAAAAGTGTTCCTAGATAGACAATTCTTTAAAGTAATACTTTTACACTGGAGAAGCGAGAATTCATTATTAGATCTTTCAGTTAGAACATGGGCGATGATTAGTCAATTTATCAGCTGCTGTGAGGTTACATTTCACTGCAAAACCTGCTAAATTCAAAAGTTTGTGTAAATTAAAAAACTCCCCCTCGTTTCCGGGTCCGTACTGTAAGTTACAGAATCTAGGTTTTTTCCGCTTAATTTATGACCTGATTTACGTTCGGCCCACAAATATAAGCAGAATAAAATTTGGTCAGTAACTTATAATGCAGACCCCGAACTAGGTTAGATAGAGGTATTCACAAGCAAAGTTCACTGATATAAAGTAATAATTACAATGTATTCTAGAACGAGATGTCATTTATTGGAGAGGTACGATCAGACCAACATACCGGCATGTAATAGGAAAATTCAACTTTGATCTCGCTGTCTGGGCTCCGAAGTATTTATCAGCTGGAACTTCTATTTCTCCAAAACTGTCAGTCTCAATTCTTGAAGCCTGTTGACCAGAAATAAAAAAAGTATTTCATTAAATATATTTAACAGTAAAATTTTTGCACAGCCCATCCTACATTATGCATTCAGTTCTTGAACAAAGAAAACAATGACAAAAACAATACATTTCCATTGGGAAAACAAATTTGTTTTACAATAGTACGGGCTGTGCAGAAACTTTACCCGTTTTGCGCGAACGCGATGACTGTTCAAAATACTTGGCTTACCATATTTCTTGATAATAAGTCAGGGCTGAAATGAAGCTTTTGACGGTGGAGAAATATTCGGGGATCTCTGCTGATCGTTCGTAACACAGAACAAAACCTGTGAGCCATGTTCTGTGAGAAAAGTTTACTGAGCAATCGATTGAACCAAAATGACTACTGGTGGTCAGCGGCTCTCAAGGGACCTAACACAGTTCAATAACCGTCCCGTGGACTGGGGCATTCGGGAGGTTGGGGCACGATTTAAAACTCAATACCAAGAGAACAGAACGTCAATACCTCACATTTTTGTTCAGTTCAATAGTTTTCCTTTTTCGGTTAAGGGCGATTGACCAGACGAACTTTTGTCCTCTCAAGTAAGAACTTATATTTGTACTTGTAGTCCACTCTTTCTCGGAAAGTAAGAATGTTTGCTTTCCAGTGGAGAGATTATGATCACAAGGTGTAATTCCTGCACATCCCGAATGACAATGTAGCGCTTCTGAGTGTTCTTCAAACAGAAAATAAAAGGATTATGAACATGATTTGCATCAGGAAACCTTTTTTTAAATGAAGCAACTCGTACTTCTTTTTCTACAACACATAAACTGAACGAAACATCGGTAAAATGAACTGTTTGTCTACTGTGACAGCTGAAATCAATGAGCCTGCTTATGCAAGGTTTTGACCTTAAATTACCAATATCTTGGTTTTTTTTGTTCACACAGTTCAAGTCGAGCATAGCAGAATTTAGAGGTTTTGAATTTGTGTTATTTGAGATGGGTAACAAAGCATCCGTTCGTGATGTGGTAACTACAGCTTATCAAGCTGATCGCGACGAGGGTTCTGATCTGCCGCCGCTTGATTTGGTAAATTATTTGAACGCCGAATCAAGAAAAGCCGCTCTGGAAACAAAAATCAAAGATGGCGACGACCTTGCCACTCCTCTCATCATCGCTGCTCGTGATGGAAAACTGGATGTTGTGAAATTTCTTTTATGTTATGAAGCAAACATCGAGGGCCGTGGAACGATTAAGATCGATGGACAAGTTATAGAGAATTGTACAGCTTTGTGGGTCGCTGCTGCTAAAGGTCATTTTGATGTTGTGAGACTCCTGATCGAACAAAACGCGGAAGTCGACGGGAAAACATCGAACAATTCGACCCCGTTGAGAGCTGCTGCCATCGATGGACACCTTGATATTGTACGCTGTTTGGTTGAGAACGGGGCCGATGTAAATGCACGCACTAATTTCAATAGTACTCCTCTGATGCTAACATGTTACAAAGGCCACCTGGATGTTGCTTCCTATCTCGTCGAACACGGCGCAAACATAAATCTACAAGACAACGATGGACGCTCGTGTCTTCATTATGCTTCGAAACGGGGTCATGTTCTGTTAGTTTGTGAGTTGCTCGCTTTAGGAGCGAAACAAACACAAACACCCGACGGTTTAACACCACTTCTTGAAGCCAGTAATGATTGTAAAATTGAAATGGTGGAGTGTTTCATCAACCGACCTGAATGTTCAAAGGAACAGAAAATTGATGCTCTTGAGCTTCTTGGAGCCACCATTGCTAATGAGCCTGATGCTTATGACATCAAAAGAGCGTTTAGTTTCATGAAGCAAGGAATGGAGGAGAGGTATGAGGACCCGTCATATCCTTTGCTCAAAAAGAAAATGGAACTAGTGGAGGCTTATCAAAATAGAACAGAGAGTCAAACTCTTGAGGAACTTTCTCTCTTAGAAGGTGATGATCATGCTATCCAGATGGAGGGACTCATGATAAGAGAGAGAATCTTGGGAACTGACAATACACTACTTCGGTTCCCGATACGTTACCGAGGAGCTGACGCAGCTGATTGTAAGAAATACAAACTTTGTTTTGGTTTGTGGACACGAGCGATGGAGATAGCTTTGAATTGTAATGTTCAAATAACAGAGGATCTTGAAAGATTTACAGATGTTATTGCACAAATGGTGCAGAATGGTCACAGTTTGAATCCACAAGCTATCGAGAACATTTTTGAAAAACTTATCGATGGAAAAAGGAAACTGTCCGAAAAGTTGAAGCCTGGAGAATTGGAAGAAGAGCAAAAAAATGAGGCGCAAGAGACATTGCTTTTTAATGCTCTATATCTCTTGGTGATGTACACCAAAGTTCAAGTCTCCTCGGAAATGAAAAATGGCAACATGATTGATCTTCTTCAAAGATTTCTGTGTTTAGAACCTCGCACCCGTGATGGAAATACACTTTTGCACTTGGCTGTATGGCATAAGACTCCTGTTCCTAGAGACACTATAGCTGATTGGCGAGGTGTTTGCGAACTTCCCTGTGTTGAGACCATGAAGCTAATTTTACATGCAGGGTGTGATGTGAATTCCGTTAATGCCCAAGGAAACACTCCTCTTCATTTAGCCGTTACTTTTGTACCAGAACCTGAACAAGTAGAAATTTTGAAAGAAATGCTGGAGTTGTTGTTAGATCTGGGCGCAGATACAAAGCTTGTTGACAAGAATGGTCAAACAGTTATGGACTGCTGCGCGACTGAAGATACCCGATACATCCTGTCTGCGAAAGGAAGACTGGGTGCCATAAACATCGAGGCCAGAAAGGTACGAAAGGTGCGATTTTTAACGTTTTGTATATTTTCCTTACATTATCACGGTAAGCGTCCTATTGAAATGGGAGAATACTTTGTTCCTATTTCCATAGGATCTTGTGTTGATTATGTTTCGTTACGCCTGGTTACCTCTCTCATCTTTTTATGAATAATAAGAGGCGACACGACGCCTACATTCTGACCGGATTTGCAGCTCAGAGGGAACGAGTTGAAGGCCTGGCGGTTTTTAGCAAAATCGCTGTTGAGTGCTTTTCATTGTTTACTTAACATGGAGAGTTGAGGAGATTAAGAGTTTGGAACAAGTTGATGCCGTGACAAATTGAAAATACTAAAATCGTCGGATGAAATGCGAGGACTAAAGTTGGTGCCGCGGCAAAGTAAACAGAAAAGGAATGTCATTTTGTGGCTTAGCTCAAGTCACGAATAAACCCAGAGTGATGGTAACCATCCAACTCCGCCGAATAATAAACGCATACCTCGGGCGTTGTACACATTTCCGGTTGCAAAATTCATCAAATTTTAACGCTGTGATTCAAATCTTTCTCTACCTGCAAGAGCCAAATTCTCCAATTTTCCATTCCCATGTCAAGCTTCGCCACACAGTCGCTCAATAAATATTTCCATTCGAACGCGATGATCTTTGATAAGAAACCTCTTAAGTTTTCTGCCTCGGAACGATGTACCACAGAAGGCATTTCATGGACTGCAAGCTTTTCGACTTCTTGAAACTAAAGATATGTGGCAGTGACCTTCTCAAGTTTTTTTTTTGGTCAGGAAAGTATGGTTTTCTCTTTCACTAAAGTGATCTACTGATAGACCGCATCGCCAATGTTTACATAAGATAATTGAATTATTTAGTCGAATGATTTAATCAGCCAATAAACTTTCACTGTTCCCATGGTTGTTGTTTTCATCAGTGGGTTAACAATCACTACTGAGTTAAAATGTTTATATATTTGTATACAACGCAATCATAGCATGAATGGCAATTTTCACAATTGCAGAATGATTCAGCGACAAGAGCGGCCTAGCTAAGCCGTAAAGAGTCATGGCATTTGAGGATAGCCTGGTCATACTGCGTGAAGTGAGAATCACTTAAAAGTTGTTATATCCGGCATCTTCTGTCTGTGATTTACAGAATTATTGGTTTGTGACACAAAGAGCGATTATCTGTTCTGTCACGACAATACCAAAATTAAATTGTGCCAGCTAACTAATACTTCACTCTGATCCGACCTTTGACTCGGAGTCAGCATGGAGGCTGGGGTTCTCTCTCTTGGGTATTCAATCCTATTTGGGCTGTTGTTATCTGAAGGCAAGACCTTTCTTTTTTTTCACATGGTTCTATCTATCCTCGGTAGTCAGTCCTATTTGGGCTGTTGTTATCTGAAGGTAGAACCTTTCCTTTTTTTCACCTGGTTCTGTCTGTCTTGGTTAGTCAATCCTATTTGGGCTGTTGTTATCTGAAGGAAAAACCTTTTCTTTTTTTATTCATATTGCTCTGTCCCTCTTGGTAGTCAGTCCTATTTGGGCTGTTGTTATCTGAAGGCAGAACTTTTCCTTTTTTTCACCTGGTTCTCTCTCTCTTGAGTGGTCAGTCCTATTTATTGTACATTTGCCGAA
The DNA here is from genome assembly GCF_036669915.1 of Pocillopora verrucosa. NCBI lineage: Eukaryota > Metazoa > Cnidaria > Anthozoa > Scleractinia > Pocilloporidae > Pocillopora > Pocillopora verrucosa. Next base: position 1,556,821 of record NC_089318.1, read on the forward strand.
TGTACAACAAAAATATAATATGATATTATAAAGATTATAAACTGCTTGAAGCTTAAATTTCTAGGGCAACTTGCTACATTGGAATCATCACAATAGGAGTTAGTTTAAAATGAATCATAATTCGTGTGCAGCATAAAGTTATGGGTCCTTATGACGTCCAAACATCCGAGAAATCAATGGTTTGAACTCGCACGTAGCATGTTCTGTAACGGATGGTAGCTATCTCTCATTCCAGGAATTTAAAGGAAAGTTTTCTTGCAAGACAAACTTCCTCCAGTATTTTCAGATTATTAGTGCCATACCTGACCGGCTACGGTCGAAAGCAAGACAAATAGAATCAGTTAATAATCAGTTTTTCACAAGTAACGATCATCTTTTTCACCTCAACGGAAATTTCACGCTCAACCTGGATAAAGCCAAATCAAGGGATTTCTATAATCTTTTAATTGCTAAAATCCACACTGGAGGTCAGGCAGGTCCTAAAAGATGGAGCGAAATACTTTCTTTGAATGATGAAAAATGGGCAAAGATATTTAAGTCAATACGAAAGCTGTGCAAAGAAACAAAACTAAAAGAATTTCAATTTAAGTTTATTCATAGAATCGTGGTGACAAAGAGAGAACTATTCAAATATGGTATTAAAACTGACGAAGAATGCTGCTTTTGTGGGGAAAAAGACTCAATCGATCACACCTTTATTCACTGTCCCTTTACGAAATCATTCATACAGAAAGTCATTCGGTGGTTTAACACAACGTACAATTCACAGTTCTCTCCAACTACGGAGGAACTTTTATTCGGAATTACCTCCAACTTAAACGAGAATAGTACCACCAAGAAATTCGACTACGTCACACTATTCATGCGTTATTATATCTATAGTTGTAAACTTAACAACAAGCCCATCGTCCTCCACGACTTTGTGAATGCAGTTCACCAAAGGGACCTAATTGAAAATACCGTCAATAACTAGCTCCTGACAAATGCGGTTAAAATATCTCAACTCTCTTTAAAAAATACAAAATAAAATAAAAACAAAATTTAAATAATAAAAAAGTAAATAAATAAAAAACTTAGTGGTACACCTGCCAACAGTGAAACTCTCACCAAAACACTTCAAACAATACTCCTTACGTTCTTTTTCTTTTTTCACTTTTGTTACAGTTCCTCATTTAATGTATCAAAGTCTCAATGCACAAATGTAATTTAGCAGTAATGGCTTTTCAATCAACGTATTGTATTCGGATATGGTAAAGTTATCGTTTTATGTTATTCATATGGTATTATTGAACTTTATTGTAAGTAGACTAACATCTCCCTTTGGAGAGTACGGCGCAATAAAGAGATACTATTAAAAAAAAAAAAAAAAAAAAATGTTCTGTAACGGGTCAAAGAGCTGAATACTCCTGATATAGCAATAGTTTAAATTGTATGAATAGAGTCCGTTAGCTACTCCTTAAAATAACAAGAAGAATTCATACATATTTTGAGTAGAGACCTCAGTGGTTTTCAGGGGGTCCACTGGAGAATAGGCAAACCAAAAGTCTATGAAATTATTCATTATGAAAGTGGCCTTAGATAAATTAGTAAAAAGTTATTTTAAAAGTATCCATTAAAAGCGTATTTAAGTTCCTATTTCAACTTAAGCATGGCATAGGTCTTTTAATTCTGTTAAACTTAATTAAAGCAAATCATGTAAAAACGTAATATTTAAGTTCCTGAAAAAAACAGAGCAAGGCACAGATGTTTTTAATTATTTTCGTTTGGCGGGGAAACCCAATGTACATGTACCATAATGCTTTTATCCCCTAAGTTGCTATGTGTTTTCCATTTTTTTCTAAGGATGAAGTAACTGGAAGTGGAGTCGATGAAGGAAGAGGGGAAAGATTTGTTCCTGAAACCGAAAAAGACGTAAATGCTAAAGAGACATCAGGTAAGAGGATCTTGTTGAGGAACAAATTTGTAAAGAAAAATAATTGTTAGGAAGACTGACGAGTTCCGTTATGAGCTTTTAGTTAACAATATTGGGTAACGGAGGAGAACTGAATATATTACATATATATTTTACAAGGATAGCAGGCTGGGTGCCAACTAATCTAAAATGGAGTAATCTATAATGAAGTCCAAAATGATTTAGTTCCTAAGTCTTTTAATATAAAACTTAGCCAGAGAGAGAGAGAGAGAGAGAGAGAGAGAGAGAGAGAGAGAGAGAGAGAGAGAGAGAGAGAGAGAGAGAGAGAGAGAGAGAGAGAGAGAGAGAGAGAGAGAGAGAGATAGAGATAGAGAGAGAGAGAGAGAGAGAGAGAGAGAGAGAGAGAGAGAGAGAGAGAGAGAGAGAGAGAGAGAGAGAGAGAGAGAGAGAGAGAGAGAGAGAGAGAGAGAGAGAGAGAGAGAGAGAGAGAGAGAGAGAGAGAGAGAGGGAGAGAGGAATATGTTTTGAGTTTTCGGTTCACGCTCTGTGAGACAAACTGAAAAATTCCTTGTTCTATTTTCATTATCTAAGGAATATTTACAGAGTCGACACAGCAGCTGGAAAACGTTCAAGAGCAACTAAGAAACAGAGATGGAGAACTGAGGGAGATGACACAGCAGTTGACAAATGTCCGTAGGCAACTACAAGAGAGAGATCGACAACTATCAGAAAAAGATCGCCAACTAAGAGAGAGAGATGGACAACTGAGGGAGAAGACACAGCAGTTGACAAACACTCAGGGGCAACTACAAGAGAGAGATGGACAACTGAGGGAGAAGACACAACAATTGACAAATACTCAAGGGCAGCTAAAAGAGAGAGATGAACAACTGAGAGAGAAGACACAGCAGTTGACAAATACTCAAGGGCAACTAAAAGAGAGAGATGGACAACTGAGAGAGAAGACACAACAATTGACAAATACTCAAGGGCAGCTAAAAGAGAAAGATAAACAACTGAGGCAGAAGACACAGCAGTTGACTAATGTCCAAGGGCAACTACAAGAGAAAGATGGACAACTGAGGGAGAAGACACAGCAGTTGACAAATACTCAAGCGCAACACCAAGAGAAAGATGGACAACTGAGAGAGAAGACACAGCAGTTGACAAACGTCGAAGGGCAACTACAAGAGAAAGATGGACAACTGAGGCAGATAAGAAATCATTTGACAGATGTCCGGCGGCAACTACAAGAAAAAAATGAAGAATTTACTTCCTTGGAAGGACTGCTGAGGGCCAAACAGCGCGAAACAGACGAACTGAGGACGTCTCTTTCAGCAGCTCAAAGGGCGCTTAACGAACGTTCACGTCGTCAGACTCCTAATTGGCTCATTCCACGCGATCAGATTCAGCTGACGGGCAAATGCCTTGGAAAAGGAGGCTGGGGAAGTGTTATCGAAGGCAAATACTGTGGCTGTGCTGTCGCCGTCAAACAGATACACGAGTTGATACTTTCTGATCACAACCGTAGATTGTTTGAGCGAGAGATGAGCATTGCTGCCAGATGCCGCCATCCTTGTTTGCTGCAGTTCATTGGGGCAACAAACGATGAAGGACGTCCTTTGTTTGTGACAGAGCTCATGGAATCTAGTTTACGAGTGCTGTTAGAACAGCGGCCTCTTTCTTCACTTGAAGTGTCTGTCATTTCTCTAGATGTTGCTCGAGCATTAAACTACCTCCACTTACAGAAACCATCCCCCATTATTCACCGCGACATCAGCAGTGCCAATGTGTTGCTGTGGCGGCAAGCTGACCAATGGCGAGGCAAAGTGTCAGATTATGGCACGGCGAATGTTTTGCAGCATACCATGACAGTTAGTCCAGGTGCTATGATATACAGTGCACCTGAAGCGCATACTAAACACCAAACCGTCAAGGTATGTCTGAAATTTGAATACTGGAGTTCTTTTTCTCAATTGTTTGATTGTGATTGCTATGAAGTCTATTCCTGATAAGATTGAAAATCAATCTGTGAAGGACTCGGTACAAAAAATTCTCGTCTGATCTCTGGCTATAGTTCAAATCTTATCCTTGGTAAACTGGTTGGGTGCTTTACGTAATATCAGTCTTTAGGGAACATGCCGCAGGACAGATCATAAAAAACATTAACTTTAACCAGCTGAGAGAATTCGAGCCAATTTCTCTCCCTTCACTGAGCTAAAATGAGTGAGATGCTTGGATAGCAATGAGACAACATTCCTCTGATGTAAGCAGACTGCTAAAAGAAAAGAAAAGAAAGGGGAAGGAAAAGATAAATAAAAATATATCAATTCAAACTAGCAGGCACGTTCATACATTTTCACCTTTTCATTGTTATTCTCTTTCCGAACTTAGGTTGATGTGTACAGTTTTGGAGTTCTACTCTGTGAGGTTTGCATCCAGGAACTTCCCGATCCTGACAGGCGCGACGAGCAAGTTGCCATGGTGACAAACGGCGTGCTTCGAGCTCTCATTCGCGGATGCCTGCAACAAGATGCTGAAAAAAGACCAAGTATGGAAGAAATAATTGATGAACTCGAACAACCAATATAGGATTGGTTTTGAAAAGATCTACTTTCTATCTACACTTGCAATCGAGAAGAAAAGAAACGTAAAAACCTTCGAACTAAAATGGCCTGTGTAAACTGGCTTTTTTCTTAGCTCAGTGCGAATATGCTATAATGTATAAGACTTGCTTTTTAAGACGCTAAACGTTTCATCTGCCGAACTTAAATCAAACCTGTACCAGCTTAGATTTGCGTGTTTTCGTATTTTTAATAACCATTCCAATTAAGGAGTCATTCAAAGACTGCCCTTAGAATAATTTTAAGTTAAAAAGAGGTTATTTTTAGAGAAAGAAAAAAAAAAGACGCATGTAACTATTCAAAAGTTATGCAACTATTTGAATATGAAAGCGATCTTCGCAGTAATGAACACTACTTGAGCAGTAGTGAAAATAAGGCCTGAAAAAAATTCAGGCCTGTGCGGGATTTGAACCCATGACCTTTGCGATACCGGTGCAGAGGTCGTAAGGTCATGGGTTCAAATCCCGTACAAGCATGAATTTTTTTATGCAATTATTAGTTGTGGAATTAGTACAGCACATGATAAGTTCGGCATCAGAATTAAAGGCAACTGTTCAAAGTCAAAATCCTCTACAAACCAGTTGAGAAGAATAGCGTAGGTGTTTAAGACATTAGCTGATGAGAAAGTAAAGATAGTTCAAACTTCTTCAAACTATACCTGTGTTAACTTCATTTAGGGACTTTTCGTTATTACGATGTGATGGTACTGGTTTTGGCCCAGATTAAGGTTTTAAATGAGTGTGATTATCATTTATAGCTTTGCAATTTCTATGTACAGGAAATGTTTGTTAAGATGTTGATATTATCGATAGGGGCTAGCAGGTCTTTTTTTAGTGCAATACAGAAGGTGTCAATGTGTTAGGTAGATAAGATCGCTCACCATCCAAAATTATAACAAGCATCAGCGAAAAGTCGAGTGTCAACTGTGACTTGGTATCCTCAACATTCTATCGAAAACAGTGATATACACTTGGCTTTGTCTCGTTGAATTTAGAGATCCTCGGTCAAACGATCTTTATCCATTTCTCATTAGCGTCGGTTTGTCGGAAGTATTTCAAGAAGGTGTCTGATCGCCACGACCATCTTCCAGTGAGTGTCTTGGTAGTATTCACCGTTAGCTCGTTGCCAAACGTGATTCGAGTATAATTAAACATGGTTTTAAAATAGTTCTTTACACCTATTTTTTTTAAAATCTCATGTATGTCTGTAGCATTCCGACGGCTATTTATGAGTGAATACGGACCATTACGCCCAAATAATAAGACTTTGAGATGATTTATAGTAGTTTTTTTTGTATTCAAAGTATAAACTGTAGACTACTGAGACTGAGGTATAATAGGAATAAAAAATAGTCAAATTCTCAATAAAAATACCTCACCGTACTTCCACGGTGCATCGCTTTTTATCCGACCGCTTACTATGTTGAAAAGAACCCATTTTAGCGAGTTATTGCCTAGCTAGTCCTAAATAGAAGCCGTTCTAGGTCGCCTAAAGGGAGGTTATAATCCCAGGCGTTCCTTGCGTAAACCGCGGAAACTGGGGATGAGAGTGCGACAACTTGTCTTATTATGTGCTCGCTCTTCATTAACAACATCATATACAGAATACTGTGTCTTGTGGATACGGATTTGCAAAGATTCCTGTCTTATACGCTCATCTCACATACGTGGTAGGCCCACACTAAATGATGTCGAGCGTTTTCGGAATGAGCCGGTCCACGAACTCTACAGCTTGAAAGCCAGCCAAATGTGCAAAGTTCATACTAATTCTTACGTGATCACAAATGAGCCATAAGTGAGTTCAAACTACGTAAATACTGGCAAAACTGTGACAGCCGATTTAACAACAAACTATAATGCTGAGACGAACACTTCACTTGCTGAAAAATCAAGAATATTCGTGAACAGAACTTCGAAGGTGGCGCTAACAACAGCGAATTGGATAAGGATACTGATAAAAGCAACTTGAATAGTAAGGTTAAATATCTAAGCTTAGCTCTTCCGCTAAATATCCAGTTTCTGCCATTGGTTTTTGTTGGGTTCAATAATAGTAAAGTACGATTTGGTATTTCGTACATAATCACTTTTATTATTGTACATGCGATCGTGAATGTTGGTTTGCTCTACGTATGGAGTTGTATGTGCTTAGTAGAAGACATAATGAATACTCTTGATGACCGTGATCTACTAGAAAAAGTTGTCAATATGACTAGTGTACATGAACATAATGATGTTACAGTGTTGATAAAAGTACAACAATTCAGATCTCGTTATGCAAAGTATGTATATTATAATTGTACTCGTGTTTTGTGGGAATGCCATGGCTATAATGGTGATCATGAATCAAACAGAGTACCAGTGAATATGTGAAAACGTCTCTCTCAGAAAAGTAGAAAACTGCAGAGTTATGTACGGAGCCGTTTAAATAACCAGGTACGAAAGTCATCAAAAGTCTATGATCTTATTAAAAATAGTGCAACATGAAAGAAAAGTACACATAAAACAAGATTCAGGTTTGTACAAAAAATGAGAAGGAAACCAATTTTTAGAATAAGAAGCGTTAACTCGTCAATGAGATATGGCTACAATTCAAGTAGAGATAAACATGGAAAGAAATATCTCAAATGATTTAGGTCCTTTCGTGTAATTTCCCATATAGTGAGTACAAGGGTGTAATTCACAGAGGTAATTGTACAAAGAATAAGCTCAATAATGATATGGAGAAAAACTTTCATCCTGGTATGCACAATGTGGATCCCGGTAAAACAATAAAAGCACCATATAGTCAAGGGGATGTTGTTGTGTTGTGAGAAAATGCAGGGCAACAATGTGCAGCAATGAATTTATGTGCATTTAAATATACCACAATTTGAAAGGCATAGGCAATCTCAATGAATTGAAACAAATGATGCATATTGGAAGTCAACTATATAGCAGTTTGTCACAATTATCAAGACAATCATTTTTACTGCTAGCAGATTTACCATCAATGCCTATAGTACTAGGGGAAGATTACCAGCTAGAATACAGTGAAAGTGACACTGGTAATGTCCATGGTGAGCCTACCATTGAGGGATATCAATACTGTATGGGCCTGAAAAGAGCTTTTGAATCACATATATCAGAATGGTATAGGTCATTTATTTTAACAGTTGGATGCATTGCTGTGGGTATCAGTTACTGTGCGGATAATGGCCATTTTAAAGTGTTTGACTCACATGCTAGAGATGTTCATAGTAAAAGTCATGTTTGAGGACCGTTTTGTATCAGATATATCATCTACAGACAACTTAGTGCATTACTTCCAAAGTTTATATGGAGCAACTGATCTGTATGAACTAAAAGGTTTACAAATTACAAAATATGACTTGGCAATAAGCAGCAACGTAAGAGAAGTATTAAAGAGATCATCAGGTCAACACGTGTTGCAAAGACCACTGTTTTGCAGTAGTTCTTTATTCTATATGTTACTTGATCATTTCACCTTGTAGTTACTGGAACTTAAATACCTTTGATGTAATCATTGAAAATGGATCTCAGCTTAACAATGCAATGCACAGTAAGCACTGTTTAACATCTGTTACCCTGCCTGACGGTGTTACAATTTTTGGCACTAAGATAAATGTACACGTTAATGAAGTAAGTCACAGAGAATTAAGTAATTTAACTGAAAGGAGGATATCTCTAGAGACCTTGATTTTGAGAACCACACTGGGAAAACAGGCTTTTTAATGTGGATTTCAAGTTACTGTATAGCTTGTATCTATCAACAAAATACAAAAGTAAAGCAATTGTTTTCTCTTCTGACATGAGAAGACAGTCAGGTCATTCACCTGCAATGAAACAGACAAAACACATTCATGGTGTAAATAATCTAGTAGAGGAAATTGATAATGTTGAAAGTAAACAGGAATGTCAGACTATGAAATATGATATACAATTTATTTTCTGTTCATGTAAAATTACTGAAATTGAAAGGAAATGCATCACGAGAAAACACAGGAAAAGATATTATGTATGACAGCATGGAACCTGTTCCCTAAAAAAGGTTTCTAGAAGACATTGAAGGAAAATATTCAACTATGGATGCTACAAAGAAGAAAGAATTACTTTCCCAACACAATGAGAAACTAGTGAAAGCCAGATCAGTTGAATTGTGTATTAACCAGTTGAAGAGGAAAATAAGAGAATGCCCTTATTACATATGTACTGTCTGTAATCAAATACTTTAAAAGAAATCGGTAATAACATGCATAAACAAGAAGTACCCTTGCCCAACATATTTCAATATTCAACAGTCATTTGATGGAAAACAGTATATATGCAACACACGTCATTCAAAGGTCATAAAAGGAAAATTACCATGTCAGGCTGTAGTGAATAATATGTATGTGGATGAAATACCCACAGAACTATTCTCACCAGAAAAACTAGAACAAATACTAATAGCTCAACAAATAGTATTTGAGAAGACTGTGGTCATGCCTAAGGGACAACATAAAAATTAAAGGTGCAGTATGCAATGTACCTGTAGAATGTGATCAGACCTGTGATTGATTCCCTTGTCCACCTGACAGATCTGGTATTAAATAATAATGGTAAAGCTTAAAAGAAAGTTACAATTTAGAGGATATGTTTATTTTCAAGCTATTTGGCCAGAATTAATACAGCAAGTTCTTAACTGGCTCAAAGTGCATAATCCATTATACAAAGATTTAATTATAGTAGCTGATATTACCAATATTGATAGGTGCTGCATTTCTATCAACAAGAGAGGTTAGCTCACAAGAATGTGTATACAGATGTATGCCTGAACTCTGGCAGAGGAAAATTTTCCCTGCAACAGTATTTGTCAGCTGACTTAGTAGAAAAATGGGTATGTTGAGTTACTAAGACAAAACAAGAACTTAGTGACTTGGATGATGACAGTACAGATAAATTCAAATCTAACATCATTGAACACTACTGTAATAGACCAGCCTCAGTTCCTGCTGCAGGTAATATTTGTCTTGCACAATTTGCAACTTATCACATCATGGACTATAGAAAAGAAAACATTGAAACTATTGATGCACAACCAGAAGTGCTTACAGATGACATAATTGAAATACAACATAGTAATAGCAATTCTAGTGATTCATCATATTTGCCAAAAAGATATTGATGAATAATAATGAAACTATGAAATGTAGAAAAGTCAAAGCTGTTATCAGATATCATAGACCAAATAAAAGAAAACAACCTGAATGGTTTTTCCATCATCTACTTATGCTATATTAGCCATGGAGGGATGAATCTAACCTCCTTGGAAGTGATCATACATGTGTCAAAATTCAATGAACTAGGAGCACAAGACATTGTAGAACATAACAGAGCAATCTTTGAACCTGACTCAGAAGCTGTAACAGAAGCACTAGAATGGCTAAGAAACAACTGTGGCACTGTCACACATTCATATGACCCTATAAATGATCAAGAAAATGCTGAACTACAACTAGAATTCCAAGATGAATCATCAGCAGATGAGGTATTCACTGAACAAGTACCCTCACAGCTTGCTGCATATTTTCAAACCACTGAAAATTGTGGTCCATCAGCAATAACACTATTAAATCAGCCAACAGAAATATCTCATGACCAATTATGTCAATCAGTTGGATCATTAAATAATATGCAATGCAAAGCCTATGACAGGGTGCTTTCATGGACTAGAAATAAAATGAAAAACCTCAACAGCCTGAATTCACAAAATGTGGAACCAATTTATCTGTTTATAACTGGAGATGGTGGTGCTGGAAAAAGCCATTTGATTAAACCAATATACCACACTGTTGCAAAAATGTATAAATATACTCCAATGAATCCTGAGAAACCAACAGTCTTACTAACAGCACCAATGGAGTAGCAGCAATAAATATTCATAGTACAACCATCAACACAGCATTAGCAATACCTAAAAATACAGGTGATGTCCTACCTGCAATGTCTGACCAGAAAAGAATACAAATGAGATTATTGCTGTCTGAGCTGAAGCTAATAATAATAGATAAGATCTCAATGGTTTGTAACACTACTCTCCTCCATATTCATCAACAATTAAAAGAGACATTTGATATAACTAATCAGAACTTTTTGCTGGTACAAGTATTAATGCTCTCAGTGATTTATATCAGCTACTACCAATTCAAAGAAAATTAGTTTTTGATAAATATGCAAATGATGCCTTTAATCTTTGTCGCCCTTGGTATGCATTTGGAATGATTGAGCTCACAGAAATAATGAGACAAAAAAATGACCAACCATTTACTGAACTTTGAAATAGATTTAGAACTTGAGCCCAGACTCATGAAGAAATCTGCTGCATTCAGTCAAGATCAATAAGTTCATTAGACAGCAATTACCCATCAGATGATCTGCAGATGACCTGAAAACATCCCAGTAGACCAATACAACAATACAAAATTAGCACAGATTCCTAAACCTATGTTTACCCTGAAAGTCACAGATCAATATCCTAACAATGTCAACAAACAAGATATTGACAGTCAATACTGGCAAGAGGAAGATCTGAAACTGGTGGACTTGATTATGAACCTCATTTAAAAGAAACAGCAAAAGTGATGCCTACAGCTAATATTGACATCTCAGATAAACTGATCAATATTCAGATTGGTACAGCTAATAGTCAAGATATATGTCACTCCAAATGCCCAAAGGCCATCAATAATATTCATTAAGTTTGATGATAATAAAGCAGGACAAAACATGATAAATAGTAGCAATAACCAATATGCTAAAGAACACAAAGTAGTACCTATTGAACCCACCTTGGCAAAGATAAGCCATAATCACCTGAGATACAAAGAATAAAGTTTCCAATTACAGTAGCATAGGCTTGCACCATCCACAAAGTACAAGGATTGACATTGGATAGAGTATTTACAAGCTAATTCATTTAACAAACAAAGAAGCTTTAACTATGGTCAAATATATGTTGCAATAAGTCATGCTAAAACATTACAAGGTATTTACACACATGGAAAAATTGAACACAAGCATGTTAGAGCAAATCCTAAAGTACAAGAAGATTACGAAAGATTAAGAAATGTAGTAGCAATCATCATCTGCGATCAACAAATGAACCAAAGTGATCCAACACTGTTAGTTATCAGCCTTCTTAATATCAGATCTCTTAATAAACACAGTATTGATATAAATTTTGATTCTTCAATTTGTAATAGTGACATGACATCTTTTACAGAGAAACAACCTCTACCCAATTCCAATGACAATCAAATAACAGAAAATTTACAATCATTTACACTGTTAAGGCAAGATCATGTTTCACACAGATTTTCTAGAATAGCACTATGTGCTATACTATGAATATTTTCCAGCCATGAATACAATTAAGATTCTCCTTGTTTATCATATTACTGACATAAGAAAATCTTTTATTTTATTTTACAGAAGGCACAGTTCTAACATCTTACAGTACATAAATGGTATATTAGAAATATACTGATCTGTTGTGATATTGACCTGGTTCTTGGTGACTTCAACATTAACTTTTTGAATCACGATGCCGAAATTAAACCACTTAAAATTTTAATGGATTCTCTACACTACATTCAAGTAGTACAAAGTCCTATGTTTGTATCTGCTGGGAGTCTGCTTGACCATGTTTATGTAAAATGCAGCCATTGCCATATCATTAAACGTTCTGTGCTAGCTGTCTGTTACCCTGAGCATGATGCCATTAAAATTTCAATAAGTTCCACACCATCTATTTCATAAGTAATGACTACCATTTTTTAGAGCCAATTTTGACACATAAGTTAACGTAAGATTTGAACTTATATTTTCTTACAACATTTAACCATCAAAAACTTGCCAGAACTGACAATGAACTGAATGTTCGTCCAGCCCTCCCAGCCTAATACATCATATGGATCCTGATATACATTATGCATATCAGCCAGCCTGGATCCTAATCATGTAGTCAATTACGTTCTCCATTGTTTAATAATTAAGCTCATATATACAGTCAAACCCCTATTAAGCAGCCACCCTCGGGGAAATGGAAGGTGGCCGCTTAACAGGGGTTGGCGTACTTTGAATACTTTTTATATTTGGGTGCCTGCTTTGTGAACATAGCATCAAGTCAAACGTGTTTGAATTTCTTCAATAATCGTCACTTCCTATTTCACACTCTTAATAATTATTGTCATCACCTTCTCCAAAACAAAGCCAAAGTAAGGGAATAACATTTTAGGTTGTCGCTATATAGAGGTGAAGGCAATAGAAAAACCGCATCGGGATGACTAAAAGGTGGCCATGGCCGCTTAATAGAGGCACAGGCAGACAACCCTGTGGGTTTGAGGCCGCGTGACGTCAATTATTTGATACGCTAGTTGAACTCTTACATTGTTTGGCAACGGTCGATCTCTGCAAGACGCAAGTGACCCCGAGAAATGTTTCAAAAATTCCGCAAACCGGAACATTTCATCCCCAAAATCCACTTAATAACAGTCAGATAGATAAAGTTCACTCACTTTCGTTTTTCTGTGTTGTCTCGAGTGATTTTGCGGGGCAAAGGCAAAGGAAAAACACAGGGCGTGCAACTTCCACGACCGTCTGGGCCGAAAGCCTCCAGAACTTCGCCAAATTTCTACCACTTCCAAATTTTGCTCACCTCCCAGCTTCGGGCATGTTAAAGTTCGATAAAAGGAATAAGAGCCAAGCCAAAAATCAGTGCAATTGCCCGCCTCAACCACCTCAAAAGCCTGCTCGATTTCCGACATTTGCTCACCATGTCGTCGACGTCGATCATTAGCCTCCGATTGACCGTATTAAAATTAATTAATAACTAACCGAGCTCAGATTACACCCGACCCTCCCCATGCCAGGGCTGCCCAGTTGAACACGACAGTATTTAAAACACATGTTACGAACAACCCCAACGAGTGAATAAAATAAAGCTTGTGTACAGTCGCTCCCTCCACTCAAACAAATCGAGGAGAGAGACGTCCCGATTTTTTTGAGGGGAGGGAGCGGCTGTACACAGGCTAATAAAATATAGTTTTACACACGAGTAATTAAACTGACTGTTGGCGCAAATAACCGTCTAAAGGATAATAAATGGATCATGATTTATACGCTGGAAAGAACTGTTTCTTACTGAGTCTTCAAAAGAAATACGTGTGACACTCCACGCTTTCTCGGAAAGGAAGAGTGTTTGGTTTCTAGCGGAGAGATTATGATCCAGGTGGAATTCCTGCACATCACGAATGACAATGTAACGCAACTGATTGTTTCTTCAGACAGAAAATAAAAAGGTTTATGAACAAGATTTGCATCAGGAAACCTTTTTTTTAGATGAAGCAAATCGCACTTCTTTTCTTCAACATATACACTGAACAAAACATCGGTAAAATGAACTGTTTCTCTCAACCGTAACAGCTGAAATTAATGAGCCTGCTTATGCAAAGTTCTGATCTTAAAATTTCGTGTTTGTTGTTTTGCTCACGCAGTTCAGGTCGAGCATAGCAGAATGTAGAGGTTATGTGATTGTGTTATTTGAAATGGGTAACAAAGCATCCATATGTGATGAAGTAACTGCAGCTTATCAAGCTGCTCTTGACAACGGTTCTGATCTGCTTGATTTGCTTAAGGAGGTGAACACCGAATTAAGAAAAGCCGCTCTGAAAACAAAAATCAAAGATGGCGACGACCATGCTACTGTTCTCATCATCGCTGCTCGTGATGGAAAACTGGATATTGTGAAGGTTCTTTTACGCTATGAAGCAAACGTCGAGGCCCGTGGAACGATTAAGTTTGACGGAAAAGTTATAGAGGATTGTACAGCTTTGTGGATCGCTGCTGCTAAAGGTCATTTTGATGTTGTGAGACTCTTGATAAAACAAAACGCCGAAGTCGACGGCAGAACATCGAGTAATTCGACTCCGTTGAGAGCTGCTGCCCTTCATGGACACCTTGATATTGTGCGCTGTTTGGTTGAGAACGGGGCCGATGTAAATGCACGCACTAATTTCGGTAGTACTCCTCTGATGTTAACATGTTACAAAGGCCACCTGGATGTTGCTTCCTATCTTGTCAAACACGGCGCAAACGTAAATCTACAAGACATCCATGGACGCTCGTGTCTTCATAATGCTTTGAAAGGGGGTCACGTTCAGGTGGTTGGTGACTTGCTTGCTTTAGGAGCAAAACAAACACAAAATCTAAACCGTTTAACACCACTTCTTGAAGCCAGTAATGATTGTAAAATTGAAATGGTGGAGTGGTTCATCAACCGACCAGAATGTTCAAAGGAACAAAGAATTGATGCTCTTGAGCTTCTTGGAGCCACCATTGCTAATGATCCTCATGCCTACGACATCAAAAGAGCGTTTCGTTTCATGAAGCGAGGAATGGAGGAGAGGTATGGGAACCCGTCAAGTCCTTTGCTTAAAAAGAAAATGGAACCAGTGGAGGCTTATGAAATTAGAACAGAAAGTCAAACTCTCGGGGAACTTTCTCTCCTAAAAGATGATGATCATGCTATCCAGATGGAGGGACTCATGATTAGAGAGAGAATCCTGGGAACTGACAATACAATATTACGGATCCCGATACGTTATCGAGGAGCTGTCCTAGCTGATTCTAAGAAGTACGAACTCTCTGTTGGTTTGTGGACGCGAGCAATGGAAATAGCTATGAATTGCAATGTTCCAAAAACAAAGGATCTTGAAAACCTCACTGATCTAATTGCAGAAATGGTGCAGATTGGCCACAGTTTGAGTCCACAAACTATCGAGAACATTTTTGAAAAACTGATCGATGGAAAAAGGAAACTGTCCGAAAAGTTAAAGCCTGGAGAATTGGAAGAAGAGCAAAAAAATGAGGCGCAAGAGACATTGCTTTTTAATGCTCTATATCTCTTGGTGATGTACACCAAAGTTCGAGTTTCCTTGGAAATGAAAAGTGAAAACATGATTGATCTTCTTCAAAGATTTCTGCGTTTAGAGCCTCGCACCCGTGATGGAAATACACCTTTGCACTCGACTGTATGGCATAAGACTCCTGTTCGTAAAGACGCTTTTTTGCCACGCGTATGCAAGCTTCCATGTGTTGAGACAATGAAGCTACTTTTACATGCAGGGTGTGATGTGAATTCTGTTAACACCCAAGGAAACACTCCACTTCATTTAGCCGTTACTTTTGTACCAGGACCTGAACAAGAAGAAATTTTGAAAGAAATGCTGGAGTTGTTGTTGGATCTCGGCGCAGATACAAAGCTTGTGAACAAGAATGGTCAAACAGCTATGGACTGCTGCGAGACTGACGAAGCCCGAGGCATCCTGTCTGCAAAAGGAGGACTGGGTGCCATGAACATCGAGGCCAGAAAGGCAAGAAAGGTCTGATTTTAAGGCTTTATATATTTTCCCTAAATTATCACAGTAAGCATCCTGATGAAACGGGAGAACTTTTAGTTTATTTCTCCATAGGATCTTGTGTTGATGATGTTTCGTAACGCCTGGTTGCCTTTCTTTTACTTTAATGGTTTCCAAACTCATCCTTTTATGAATGAAAGTATTCATTATGGTGCTGTGATAATCAAAGGAAGCATCATTTTGGTGCATTAAAAATTGAGTGTCACCGCCGAAAATATATGAACTATCACGGACAGTGTTTATATATTTATATGCCCCCATTTCCCCCCCCCTCCCCACCTCCGAAAGGAAAGGGAAAAAACAGAACTTTATGGCCTCTCTTGAAGTGTTCCATATTTGAGACTAGTATGAGAAAAAAAAATAATAAATGCGCGAAATAAATATAACTCAATCTGATGGTGGCTTTCAAGCAATAGCAAGCCGTTAGGTGGATTTATTGATCAAGTTACCAGACTTATGATCACCCGTCCGATTAATGTTTATATAACAAAAACAAAGCAATTTAAATGAAAGTTCAAACAGCAAAACGAGAAGAATTGAAGTGATTTCTGACTGTCGATGATTCGGAATGAATTGCAAAACAGTAAGAGCACACTGATCCCTAATTATAAATCTAAAAATTTAGGCCTTTCCTTAATTTTGTAATGTGACTCGCCTTTCAGTAAAGGTTTATTTATATTTACGGTCTGGCTTTAGCGTCGGTTGATTTCGTTCGCATTTGATGTATGAACACTTGTTTACTTATGGTACAAGTAGCCAAAATGAATTTGCTTTGAAGACGCGGGGAAACGCGGTCATAGGGAATGAAATTATCAGACAGCGCAAAAACCGATGACATCCCTCTACAGCACATATTTTTACTGGCAACTATCATAATAATCTTAAAAGCTCATCAGTCTTTTTGTTGAACATTTGATGTTATCTTGAATTGCTTGAAGCTTGAATTACTAGAGCAATTTGCCACTATGGAATCATCACGTGGGGAGTTCGTTTAAAATAAATCATAACAATTCGTGTGCAAGCTAAACTTATGACGTCCAAACATCAATGACAGCGATGGCATGAACTCGCACGCAGCATGTTTTGTAACGGGTCAACAAGCTAAATACTCCTGATATAACAATAGTTGAAATGGTGTGAGTAGATTCAGTTAGCTAGTATATAAAAATAACTTTAAGAATACATATATATTATACTAGTACAGATTTGAAGAAGAGACCTCATTGGTTTTCAAGGGTCCGCTGGAGAATAAGCAAACCAAAACTTTACGAATAAAAAAGTAAATTAAAAGAGGCTAGCTAAAACGCATTTAGGTTCCCATTTCAACTTGAGCATGGCATAGGTCTTTTTAAGTCTGTTAATCATAACAAAGGCAAATCATGTAAAAACGTAACATTTAAGTTCCTGATAAAAATACAGCAAGGCCCCGATTTTTTTTTAATTTCGTTTGACAGGGAAACTCGGTGTACATGTACCAAAATGTTTTTTTTTCCTAAGTTGCTATGTGTTTGCAATTTTTTTCTAAGAATGAAGTAACTGGAAGTGGAGTCGGTGAAGGAAGAGGAGAAAGATTTGTTCTTGGAACCGAAAAAGACCTAAATGAGAATGTTAAAAGGGAAACGAAAAGGAGATCAGGTAAGAGGATATTGTTGAGGAACAAATTTGTAAAGAAAAATAATTGTAAGAAAGACCAGGGAGTTCCGTTATGAGCTTTTAGGTAACAATATTAGCTAGTTAACAGAGGAGAATTGAATATATTACAAATATTTTTTACACAGACAGCGGTGGGTGCCAAGTAATTTAAAATGGGGTCCAAAATGATTTAGTTCCTAAGTTTGAATGTCTTTTGACATAAAACTTACCCAGAGAGAGAGAGAGAGGAATATGTTTTGGGTTTTCGGTTCGCGCTCTGTGAGACAAGCTGAAAAATGCCTTGTTCTATTTTCATTATCTAAGGACTATTTAGGGAGTTGACACAGCAGTTGGAACACGTTCAACCAAGAAACAGGGATGGAGAACTGAGGGAGATGACACAGAAGTTGAATAATGTTCGTAGGCAACTACAAGAGAGAGATGAACAACTATCAGAAAAAGATCGCCAACTAAGAGAGAGAAATGAACAACTCAGTGAGAAGATACAGCAGGTGACAAATACTGAAGGGAAACTAAAGGAGAAAGATAAACAACTGAGAGAGAAGACACAGCAGTTGATTGACGTCCGGAGTCAACTACAAGAGAGAGATGGACAACTGATGGAGAAGACACAGCAGTTAACAAATACTCAAGGGCAACTACGAGAGAAAGATGGAGAACTGAGGGAGAAGACACAGCAGTTGACAAACGTCCGGAGAGATGGACAACTGAGGCAAATGAGAATTCAGTTAACTGGTCTCCAGAGGCAAGTGCAAGAAAGAGATGGACAACTGAGGCGGATGACACAACAGTTGACAAATACTCAAGGGCAACTACAAGAGAAAGATGGAAAACTGAAGGAGAAGACACAGCAGTTGAAAAATGCGGAAGAACAACTACAAGGGAAGGATGAAGAGGTTTCTTCCTTAGAGAGGCGGCTGGAGGAAAAAGAACAGCAGGTAGACGAACTAGAAGAGTCTCTCTCAGCAACTCGACAGGCGTTAAATAGACTTTCACGCCAACAATCACCTGACTGGGTCATTCCGCGTGATGAGATTCAACTGACAGAGAAGTGCCTTGGTACGGGTGGTTGGGGAATTGTAGTTAAAGGCAGATACTGCGGGTGCACTGTTGCCGTGAAACAAATCTATGACAGTCTTTTGAAATCTTCCTCATATTATCGGGAGTCGTTCGAGAGAGAAATGAATATTGCCTCCAGATGTCGCCACCCTTGTTTGCTTCAGTTTATTGGAGCAACAAACGATGAACGAAGTCCTTTGTTTGTCACAGAGCTCATGGAAACAAGTTTGCGAGCACTGCTAGAGCTGCGATCTCTTTCTCCCACTGAAGTGTCTGTCATCTCTTTAGACGTGGCTCGAGCATTAAACTATCTTCACCTGAAGAAACCATCCCCCATCATTCACCGCGACATCAGCAGTGCCAATGTGTTGCTGTGGCGAGAAGCTGACCAATGGCGAGGCAAAGTGTCGGATTATGGCACGGCTAATTTCAAGCGAGACATTATGACGGCTTGTCCTGGTTCTAGGATATACAGTGCTCCTGAGGCACTTACAGAGAGTCAAACTGCGAAGGTATGTGTACATTTGTATTTTAGGGTCATATTTCTCAATTGTTTATTTGTGTTTACAATAAACAGTCTGGTGAAGTATTTTTATTATAAGACGTTAAATCAATTTGCCGACTTGGCGGGATAAAAATTGTCTGATCTTTAAATGCGATTAAACCCTTTTCCTGGGTAACCGCTCGTGTGCTTTAGGTATAGTCTATAGTCTTAAGTGAACTCGTGGTAAAACATGCCGGAAGCAAGGTTAATAAGAAAAGATGAACTTCAACTTCTTGAGAGGAGTCGAGCCTATATCTCTTCCCTTTAGAATGCCCCACTGTAGAGCTAGACTATGCCCTCTCTATGGATCACCAAAGAGGCACGATTCCTGCTAGATTAGACATAAAAAATATTAAACTAGGAAGAACACTCATATCAAACTTGAACCTTTTTACACTCATTGATAATGAACTTAGGTCTACTGTAAATTTTTTTCCTTAACTATAATTTTGTTGTCGAACATAGCTTGATGTGTACAGTTTCGGAGTTCTCCTCTGTGAGATTTGCACCCGGAAACTACCGGATCCTGACAGGCGTGACGAGCAAGTTGCCATGGTGAAAAATCGAATACTACGAGCTCTCATCCGGAGATGTCTGAAACGAGCTCCTGAAGAGAGGCCCAGCATGGAAGACATCATCGGTGAACTGGAACAATCACTTTTTTTTCAACAAAGTGCCTCAGCAATGAGACTTTGATATGATCGACTAGCAGTTTTTTTTGTAAAGTGTATACTACGTATAAACTTTAGATTAGGTAGAAAATGCAGCCTGTAGATCACACACTGGGTATGAATTGTAGTCTGGTGAAGGAAAATGTCTAATCGCACAATGATATGATAGATGAGGAATGATAAGTAACATCCTGCTGATTAGCCATCAGACTTAATTGAGATTATATAGCTGATGTTTCTGTGTTTTGACTGGGATTGATTCTTTCCGTTTCGAACGTCGTTAGAAGTTATAAAAAGACCTAAGACTATTGTGTGATTTACAGATAAAGATTAAGATCATATATATGTTACGCTATTATGTACATATGAATCCGACATAGATAAATTGTCTAAAAATAGCAAAGAAAGTAGTAGCTTGATAGTACAGTTATATTCCTCAGTCGAGAGTGATATATTTTAAGTACACACTGCATTGACTGTTTGCAGTGTGGCAAAGATAGAAATAAAACTTAGTAGGATGCCTTTTAATTTATCTTTGAATTTCTCTTCGTCCCCTCCTCGAAATAGAAAATTCGCTTCAGACTTCCTGTTTTCTCAGAAAGGATGAGTGATTGACAACTTGTGGAGATTTAGCATAATACGGTTGCGAAATTCATTAGTGATCATGCATATTGAGATAAACAGCGTACCATCACTGTTTTTCTTAATATACATAAACGATTACGAAAATAATCCGTGTTCAGGTCCTTTACTCGGGTGAGGTAACAACTACACCTTTTTCAAAAGTAATGGAATAAAGCATCGGCTTCAGTCTTTCTGATCAGTAAATACGTTAGCGTGACGGTTGAGTTTACAAATGCTTGTCTAGGAGAGGTCGCGAGGTCAGGAAGTTCTGGTGTTTGTTTTTTCCCAAAAAAATGGGTAATAAGCAATCCACGATACAAAACGTTTATGAAGCTGCTCGTGATGGTTCTTCTGATCTAACTAATCTTTTAAAGCGGCTCAACACTGAAGAAAGGAAAACTGCGCTCGATTCCAAGACCAAAGATGGCGACGAGAATGCAACTCCTCTCATAATTGCTTCTCGCAATGGAAACTTAGACTCTGTAAAGATTCTTTTGAGTTTCAAAGCAGATATCGAAGCACGAGGAACTGTGAAAGCCAACACTGACGAAGTTTTCGAAGGTTGCTCTCCTTTGTGGGCCGCTGCTGCTACTGGTCATCTAGATGTTGTGAAACTGTTAATCGATCACAATGCAGACGTTAATGGCAGAAATGCAACGAATTCGACTCCTTTGCGGGCTGCTGCGTACGATGGACGTCTTGATATTGTGAGTTGTTTAGCCAAGAACGGAGCTGATGTAAATGCAAGAGATGAATTTGAGAGTACTCCTTTGATGATAACATGTTACAATGGTCACATGGATGTTGCTTCCTATCTAATCGAACATGGCGCAAATCACCATTTGCAAGACAAGGATGGAGACACGTGTCTTCACTATGCTGCAGAGAAAGGTCGCACCGAAGTTGTCGGTAGGCTTCTTTCTCTTGGAGTAGAAGAGAGGCAAAATAAGAAACGTTTGACCCCACTACTAGCAGCCAGTAATGAAAGCAAATATGAAATGGTCGAGTATTATATCAACCGACCCGAATGTACTAAGGAACAAAAAATTGACGCTCTCGAACTTCTTGGTTCCTCTATTGCAAATGATCCTGATTCTTATGACATCGAAGAAGCATTCAGTTGTATGAGGCGTGCAATGGAAGAGAGGTATCAGGACCCGTCATGTCCATTGCTAAAA
Source organism: Pocillopora verrucosa (assembly GCF_036669915.1). Classification (NCBI taxonomy): domain Eukaryota; kingdom Metazoa; phylum Cnidaria; class Anthozoa; order Scleractinia; family Pocilloporidae; genus Pocillopora; species Pocillopora verrucosa. The sequence goes on from NC_089318.1 coordinate 1,578,541, forward strand.
AAGAACACAAAACCTGTGGAAGATTATGAAAATAGAACAGAGAGTCAAACTCTTGAGGAACTTTCCCTGTTAAAAGATGATAATCATGCTATCCACATGGAGGGTCTCATGATCAAGGAGAGAGTCCTTGGAATTGAATCTGCAGCACTTCTGGACGATATCAGATCTTATGGGATTGTTCTGGCTGACTCTGAGCATTACAAACCTTGTATTGGTCTATGTAAACGAGCGATGGAAATAGCCATGAACTGTGGTGAACCTATTACGCACGATCTTCAAATGTTATTATGGCTATTTATAGTAACGGAACTTCGGTGCTCAAATGGAAAACACATTGTGGCAGCATTCGAAAAACTGACAGAAAAACTAGAGACTGGGAAATTGCAAGAGGGGCAAGAAGATGAGGAAAAAGAAAAAATGCTTTACTGTTTTCTAAATCTTCTGATTATTTGCGCCAAATTTGAAGTTTTAGAGGATAATGAGAATGAAATAAAGGAAATGATCGACTATGTTCAAAGAATTCTGCGTTTAGACATTCGTAACCGCGATGGAAATACATTACTGCATCTAGCCGCAGCATTTGATGCAAAAACTGTGGGAATCGTGTACAAGTCTCCCTGCATTAAAACCGCGAAGCTACTTTTACATGCAGGGTGCAATGTGAATGCCGTAAACTTTGAAGGAGATACTCCTCTTCATTTGGCTGTGACTTTTATGCCAGGGGGTGAACAGGTAGAGACTATGAAAGAAATTATGGAGATATTGCTCGATATCGGTGCAGATACAAAGCTCGTAAACAGCAAGGGTCAAACACCACTGGAATGCTGCGAGAGTGACGTGGCTCGAAGGATCCTGTCAGAGAGAAGAGCAGTGGGTGCTATGAACGTCGTTACCAGAGATGTAAGAAAGTTTTAAGTTCTGAGAATTGTTTTGTCCACAAAATGATGATAACATTTAATTAAATTCTACTTTTTATCCTTCTCCTTATATCAAAGAGTACTTTTGTCGAAGGGAAGATCTATCAACTCTAAAAACTTAATCCAAAAAATTCATTTTGTACAGTAAACATGACAAAATTTGAATTTGCATGTATAACTTTTCTATTCAAAGAAGCTCAGTTCATTAAGGTAAATTAACTGCAAATTGGAATAATGGTAATAATGATGATGATAAAGATAATAATTATAATATCCTTGCTGTTGACTTTTTTTCGATCTTTATCGTTCGATTTTATTCCTGCACTTTGAGGAGTCATTATTAGATAACTGCCGGTGCGTCTTACGTTTATGCCTCCAGGCGTCTTTGTTTGGTGCAATTTAGCTATACAGATGATGGAATTTCAAATTTTATTTAAATTATTGACTTTTAAACTTGGATGCATGTGCATTATTAGCATCTGATATGTATTATCAGCACGATGAATAAAGAAACTGTTACAGTTATTATTGGTACTATCAATATCATTATTAATACTTATAGTGATTCTTATCATCAAATTATCTTTTGTTCCCACCAAGGATGTAAAAACTGGTAGCGAAACTGTTGTGAGGAGTGCAGTTGTTGTTCCTATAGTAACCGAAATAGAAGAATTTAATTTTGAGGAGAAGTCTCAGAAAGAGAAATCAGGTGAGTTCATTTTCATTTAGGGGTGAGTTTGTCATGATGGAATTTTGTAGTTCATCTGCTATGGCGCCCGCAGTTGGTTATAAAAAGACATGTTGAACCTCATCGTGAGCAGATAGTTGACCGAAAGTTAGGCAATCAACCATTGGCTACGTGGATGACCTAGTCAAAGAGCAACCAGCAGAGAGGGAAGGCTTTCGATTGTTCCAGCTCTCGATTGGTTCAGGCGTTTTTAGATGTTCACATGCTTATTTTTCCATTGTTAAAATCCAACATGACTGAAAGGCCAAATATTTTTACAAAATATTACAGATAAGTTATTTCCACCCTCTCTGTCGCTGTGAATGATAAATTATTATAAAAAAACGAATGAAATACCAAGTGAGCTTTCGCCGGAACACGTGATACCTTTCCACGTAAAAAGATCACTGTTGCTATGGTTAACTTATAGCTTGCGTTTTCCAAAATAAAAATTTCTTGAGGCCATTATTTTAGGATTGAAGCCCTTTATTGCACTAGAACAGAAACGGAATTTGTATTTCGTTCACGCTTTACAGGCCGTGCACTTTTTCCATTATTTAGCTGGGACAAATTCTACTTTAGTGACACATTGTTCTACTTTTTAAAAAAATATTAAAGTTAAATAATTTAGTAAAACATTGTTGTTTATATAGGAAGTAGAATGTAACATGGCCACTTGGAGATATGAAATTTCTCTTCTCGCGTTTAAAAAAAATATTCTATCCGTTCGCGTCGTTCATTCGTGAAATGCGTTTCTACGGTCGGAGAGGAATCTCCGCCTGGCCATTTAATATTGTCTTTTTTATGAAGTCGAAAATATCATATGACAGATGGACAGTATCAATCTTAGCCTCAAGAGAATCAGATGGAAACCACGGCCACACAAAATACAAATGTATTATTGACCAAATGTGAGGTCAAGATGGATACTGGCCGAGTTCTTGTTTTGCATTTTATGGACAAAAACGCGAAAAAAGGACGACGCTAATATCTAGCGACCTTAACTGAACAAGTTTGGTCAATTAAAGATTTTTTATATGACGAAAAGAATTCGCTCTAATAACAATCAAGAGTGACTTGTTTAACATCGACAACCGAAAAAGAAAGCCAACAGTGTTTGTAGTTAAATAACCCCAAAGGGAGTACTTTTTGCTTTCTTTGTTTTGACTGTCTTCTGCTGCTTTTTGCGACTCCTTCGCCGACATTTTCAAAAAGTTACGAACTTTCGCCCAACTTTTCCGTGCGGGATTAAAGCGGAAATCTCGCGCGGGAAAGTTTGGCGTTTTCGTAAAAAGTTGTTGGTTGGCTTTTTCTGCGATGGTATGGACATCGTGTCTTTCCAGTCTTTTGTATTGGAGTCGTTAGGTGGTTGCATCAGTAGCAACACTAAAATAGTATCTCCTTGCTCACATTTAGGTTTTTTACAAGATGAACAGAAACTCTCTCGTGACCAGAAAAATGGCCCTGTTGACTCAGAAGAGATAGAAATGGATGAACTGTACTTCGACAAGGACAAACAATCACTAGCGAGAGGGAAAGAAAGAAACCGTAAATTCGCAGAAACCGTTAACGAGGGAGGAGGATCAAATGCAAGAAAGACATAAACAACTGACGGAAATGAACCAGTGCGGGATTCATTCCCAAGCACAGCTGCAAAAGAAAGAATTGGAAGATGTTAAACTGCCGAGGGAAAAAGAAAAACAAGAGGAAAGCTCACGAAGAAAATTGTGCGAGATAGGAGAGCACGCGCAATTACACGAGAGCGTAGGACAAGAAATAAAGTCCAAAAGACAACTGCACGAGGTAGAGAGGCATATGAAAGACGCACCAGGAGAGTTACAAGAAAAAAATAACAGTTATATAACCAGAAAATTCAACTGCTTGAGATAGAAAAGCAATTAAAAGACACGCAAGCACAGTTACAAGAGAAGGAAGAACTAGAAGAAAACTCCAAAAGACAATTGCACGAGATAGAGAGGCATTTGAGAGACGCACAAGGACAGTTACAAGAGAAAGAAGTAGAATTACTTAATTGCAAAATATTGATGCGTGATATGGAGAATGATCTCAAGGACGCACAAGGACAGTTACAGGAGAAAGAAGAACTAGAAGAAAACTCCAATAGAAAACTGCACGAGATGGAGAGGCATTTGAGAGACGCACAAGGACAGTTACAAGGACAGTTGGGCTTGATACAATTTGCTCTACAAACAATTAAGTCAAATGTTCTTACTAAAGACTAAAGAGTAGAGACTAAAGAGACTAAAGGAGGGTCCCTAATTACTGCATGTGAATCGCATCGGCGATAAGTCGAGCGTCAACTTTGACTTTGTCATCTGTGGTCAAACTAACTACAGCTTTTCTCTTACAGAATCCTACTTTTTAGCTGTTTCAGTGTGTCGAATTAGAGGAGTTCGCCTATGCGTAATTTTTTAGCTGCGCCTCTGTTCTGTAAATTTCTTTAATTGAGTCGTTTTTTATACTTTTGAAGTTGTGAGGTATAAGAAATTTGAATATACTAGATTTTTAAAGATTTAATAACTATTTTTAACAATAGACAATTTCAAGGGACGCCTAGTTTTTTTTACACGTATGAAAGATTTTATTCCATTCAGTGGCGATCACGATATAATGGAATTCTTTGGAAAAAATGAAATAACTTGCATGATCGTTTTTATGTTTGTATTCAGTAACGAAAATTCTTGAGAACTGAATTCGGTTACAAGGTAGTTTAGCGTTATCAATTGAGTTGAAAATGTAAATTTGCCACGGCCGTAAAGAGTTTAAGAACTGACATTTCGAGCGAGCATAAGTGCACAATTAACGCAAATCCTAGGCGTTTTGATCACGACGAGAAAACCAGCGAAATGACGGCCTGAACTTGATGGGGAGAGCGGCAACGCTAACACCGGAAGTCGAAATAGAGTCGTGTCCAGATTATCCGCGCGCTTTCCCGTTCTGAAATGACGTTCCCGTCCTCTTGCTAAATAATCTCTCTATTATGACGCAAGCGAGAGTCAAAGTAGCTCAACATAACTGTCATGTAGATCATATGCTGGTTTAGGAAGGAAAAATGAAATCAATATACACTAAAAAATGAGCGGCGAGGAGTTACAAGCAGTGACTCTGGACAAGAAATCAGGTTAGATTCCAAGCCGAGAGTGAGATGAATTTTTCTTTTTGCCATTTGCGTTGCGTTTAAGGATAACGAATGACTTTGCATATTCAAATTTTGTCTGCGACGTTTTCGAGGGAAAATTTTGAAAACACCCGATATCTTGGTTAATTTGATGCTTGTAAAGACCAAGCTGTTGCTTTGCTCTCTGTTTGGATATAACATTGTCTCCGTTGATCGTTTAATAAGTTAAAAACAAAATAAAGAAAGTAACAGCCACAAATCGGTAGGTTTTTCAACGTTTACAAGCACCGCGCGCGCAACTTTTATCGTTTACATGTATATCATGTCGGCTTCCTGCACTTGTTAAAGAAAGTCTCTTTTTTTCGATGTTTATTAGACAAAAAAACTAAACCTGCTCCCCTGGAGTTTTTTCAAAAAGCATTTTGAGTTAATTTTTTCGCGAGATTAGAGAAGGAGTTTGCGGATCAGGTGCAATCCGTCAAAGTAAAATCCACAAAATATTCATTATCTACGCTGAGTTTATACGTACTTTTTTATTAAGTCCCTGGTGCCCAAAGTTTCGAAATTGCATGAACCAAAGAAATATTTTCAGGTCAATGGGGTAATACACAGGAATCTGGCGACTCCAGTGCATTACGTCAGCTCCTCACGCATGTCCCGGATATAGTGATCAACTGTGATCATAAGAAGGCAATGCCGCGTGTAAAACACATGGTGGGCGTGTGTATGTTTGCTGATATATCAGGTGAGTGAAATTGATTTTGACTTGATTCTCAGTGCACGACTTACATTAATTAGTGGAAAATGAAATCAATAATTACGCTTCTAGAAAAATACATATACTTTGGATTGATTCGTATGTTTGTTAAAAAAGACAGAAGAGCTTTGACAGATGGCTTTTGTTTATTACACTCAAAAAATATCAACTCAAGCATAAAAATTCTTTAATGCTCTTCAGAATCCCCTTAATTCAATGTTTTCGTATCTTGATCAGGATCGAGTGCTGAAAAAATACTGCTCAAATTTTCAGCGGTTGCAGGAGTATTTCTTTGTAATGATTAAAGCCTTAAGTTCTGAACGTGATAACTCCAACGTCCAAATAAAAACCTTTCCAAAGCGGTTCTGAAGTCAAAATTCCTATTCAATCCGGTTGGGGGAACACAAGAGCGGTTCCCAATGAAATCGAAATAGAAGTTCGTCAACTTTTTATAAGGAAACTAATCTAACTTTCCCGCTCTCTTGAGTCCGGTCTTCACTCCTTCCCAAACAGCACCTAGTTATAACAGAACTTAACGCCGAGCTTTTCATGTACTCAATTTACTGGAAATTTGATTCGAGTCATGAAGCATTTGGTGTTTAAAAAGGACCTATCAGACTTAAAAAATTCGCCACTTTCTTCTTTGTTTATAGGATTTACCTCACTCTGCGAAACATACAGTCTGAAGGCATCTGAGGCTGAGTCCTGTGGCACAGACAAACTCACCTTCACACTCAATACTTATCTGGGGAAAATAATCGAAGGTTAGTTACTGCATAGGCAATGAACAGTTTGAACCACATTTCACAAGAAACACCTCCCTCCATTGTATTATTAATGGTACTTAAGTCGATCTTTACCATCCACAGATATTCTTAAACATGGCGGCGACGTCTTGAAATTTGCAGGTAAGTTTGGTCAACTTCTCTCAAAAGGAAACTTGGAAGTAATTGCCATCAGGGGATTGATAGTTTGGGCCTAATGTTATAATCTTCAAGACAACACTTAAAGGCGGCACCTTTGGTACATATGGAATTAACAAAGAAACATGCAAACAATCACGCGAAAGCAAGCTTTGTGTTAAATTTTATCATCTCTCCGATACCAACAAAGACGAGCAAATCCATCACTACGATGTCACATCTCTACCGGTCCATCAACAGGAATGCAGTGTATAAACACTTGCCTTAAGTTTACAACCCCCTAAAACTCATCAGAATCTATATTGGTCAGCACACGTCCCCATATCGACTGACGTTACTGATGCGCATTTGAATTTTAAATGTACATAACATAAAACAATGAAAAATGTGTAAAAGAACTTTGATACTATAATTATCATGGAATATGCCTTTTGCGTTGGTAAAAAAGAGCGCAACTCAAAGAGAGGACGCCTAAAACTGAAAATTTCCTTTTCTACAATCCAGACAATCCAGATGTTGATGGAGGTTGTTGGGTGGTAAGACTGTGAATTTCGCAATGCCGAAATAATCCTGGATATTGGTATGTCCAGGTTTGAAGATGATTTCGAAATTACCTGTATGATATTATGTTTGTTGTTATCTATAGGGGATGCACTGCTTGCCTTGTGGAAAGCAGAGTACGGAGGAAACTCAGACGATCTGACTCTGTTAATCAACAAAGCTATTATCTGCAGTATAGCCATTCAAGAAGAATGCGACAACTACATGACAGATGTTGGCGTCCTTCTTCGGGTTAAAATCGCTCTGTCTGTTGGCAAAATGCAAATCACGCACGTCGGAGTTACGGAAAGCAAGCACTTCGATCTCTCCGGGTCAGCGGTTTCGGATGTAAATGCGGCGGAGAAGTGGGCAGAGCCTGGGTCGATAATATTGTCACGTTTGGCTTTTTCGAATTGTGATCAGTCTTTGTTTTTGTTTGAAACGATAGACAACGGAATGTACTACAGGGTGAGTTGTGTGCGCAATGGAAAGCTTAAGAAATAATAAATGTTATTTCGGTAGATGAAGTCTTTCAGAAATCTTTGGAAATCTTTTCTTGTGTAAATATTGTAGGTAGCGGGAGCGAGAGTTGAAGAAGAATCCGCAACAGTGTCCACAGTACACCCAACCGGTGTTCAACTAGCATTGATGTCTGGCGTGCTGTCCACAGGAGCTGTGCTCACTTCAACGCCATCTGTGGCTAAAAGAATATTTGCACCTCATGTTGGCACACTGCTATCACGATACTATCCACAAATGAAGCTTCCCAGAATATACCGGAAAAAGGGACAGTCCGAACAGAAAGAACAGATCTGTAAAACCACTGGAAATCTTTTGAAAAGCGATAGCTGTCATGATCCCGGTAAGTCAGGCCCAGCGTAGTAGACTTCATTCTGTTAGAGAATTTAGAGAATGTATAGCTATAAAAGCTGTGCACACGTGAAATCGAACAGCTTTTAATCAACTTGGTTCGAGAACCCATCTTAACATGGCTTTTTACAGCGACCTACGCTTAGGCTTAGGACTCCAAATTAACCAAAGATAACCTTCACTCAATGGCAGCTACTGGAAGGGGGGGGGGGGGGGCAGGGGTAGCAGTCAATACTCTAGGGTCAAAACATTGAACGTAGATGTAATTTCATTCATAGGAGGCTCCAGTTTCTTAGCATAATAAAATCCTGTGAATTTGATTGTGTTTGTTGCTTGCCATTTAAACAGGGTTTTGGATGAAAAAAATTACGCTTAATGCTACAAACGTTTTGTTTTGGAGGTTATTTTTCGCTTTTCTATCTTAACTTTCATGTGTATCATAAAGGTTTCAATCCGATCGTATAACAACATGGCCTGAAAAGTAACTAAGAGACCAGATCATGTTTTGGTTAGCCAAGCGTTGCATTAATTACGCTGACATTTGTTTTCAGATCATCGAACTTACATTTACAGCAAGCTTAATGATCAGGATATTGAAGATCTCCGAGCCTATGTGCCCAAAACTGTGCTATCAAGGGTAATACTTACTTCATGTATATTCTTCTTGGTAAAAAACTTATAACGTAAGTTCGTGGAGGGTACGTATGACTGTGGAGCATTTGAGAAAAAAAACTGCCCCAAGAAATGTGAGACTTATGGCCTCTGAAACTGTATGTTATTTCTTAAAGATCAATGTTTCTCTTATTTCATGTGAGAATCCTGCATAAAAAACGAAAAGGAGACTTCTAAGTGTCATGCAAGTTCTCCCGTGACACAAATATGTCTTTACTGAATGAATACGCTGGCTCTAAGAAACGAAGGAGAGCGCTGTATCTCACCTTTTCATTTCACTACAGATTGATCATGGACAGGATCTAGAATGGTTATCCGAAATGCGGCAGGTCTCAGTGCTATTCATAAATATGGACCTGCCCATAAAAGGAAATTCTCATTCGTGGGCCCTTCAGAGGGCGTTTGAGGTCATTCATGAATGCGCAAGGAGACTTAGAGGTGAATATATAATCGTGATAATATCAATATTCATCAAACATTAATTATTTTTAAAAACATTATCACTTGCTGAGGAGATTAAAAGTTAGAGAAGTTTGTTAAACGTATTCGTTGTCTTAGCTCCTTCCTTTGAATTTTTTGTGTGGCAGGCAATCTCAACAAAGTCTTCTCTTTCGACAAGGTATGGAGTGCTTTAGTAGCTTCGTTAGTTTTTCGTCGTGACTGTATAGACGTGTAATTAATCATTTGTCTTAAGATACGAAATCGATATGGGATCGAGGTGCACCTGACTGAACCCAATGGCTGTTTTCGATGGCAGTTCCAACTCAAAACAGATTGTCGATTGTTTGGTTTGTTCGTGCAATTTCGCATGCTTCGCATATCGAAAAATTAAGGTTAAATAATAATAATAATAATAATAATAAGTCTTTATTAAGCACTCTAAACAACAAACGTGTTTAGTTACAATGATATGAAATCAGCAAGTATAAAACTAATAAACTAACTAAATTACTAACTGAATAACTAATAAGAGAACAAACATCTATTAATAAAGGTCCTTTTGAAACGTTCAGTTCTGACAAGCGGGAGAATATAATTATGGCGCCTCTTACGTAGCGTATCCATTGTTCGCTCTGGTGGCAAAAGGTCATCTAAAGCTGTTGGAAAATCGCTGTCGGTGATCTTGGCCCACAACTTCTTATCTTTTAGAATAATAATATTTTCAATCGAAAAAAGCTCTTTACAGTAGCCAAGCTTAAAAGCTCTCTTGAACAGCCTGTCTATGCGACTCAGATACTTATGATAATACCCGCAGCCCCATACTTCTACAGCATATGTAAATATAGGTAGAATAAGACTGATAAAGAGAAGATGAAGATGATCCAGCGGCAGTCCATAGAATTTACAAACACGTAAGATGTACAGACGACTACTGGCTTTCGATATAATATTATCAAAATGTAAGTCCCAGTTACACGGATCAGATTGAAAAGTTACACCCAACAACTTCAGACATGGTTTACGCTCTATAGAAACCAGAGGAGCAGGTAAGGCCTTAGTGGATTTGCCTCTAAGAAGCATCTCCCACGTTTTCTTGAAGTTTAGTTGCATACGAAAACGTGGGAGATGCTTCTTAGAGGCAAATCCACTAAGGCCTTACCTGCTCCTCTGGTTTCTATAGAGCGTAAACCATGTCTGAAGTTGTTGGGTGTAACTTTTCAATCTGATCCGTGTAACTGGGACTTACATTTTGATAATATTATATCGAAAGCCAGTAGTCGTCTGTACATCTTACGTGTTTGTAAATTCTATGGACTGCCGCTGGATCATCTTCATCTTAAAGTGTTCAAGATGTTTAATTAGTGATTTACATTCTTCTTTTACCCAAAGTCTATTGCTTCTTCTGGAACTAATCTTTTATGTGTTCTCTGTATTTGAAAACAGTTAGAGAGTATAATTTCTTGACAACAGACGTAGGTGAAAATACAGTTTCTTAGATACCAATAAGCTGATGGATGGCAGGAAACTTAAGGGAAGGACGGGAGGCACTCGGTAGCTGACCGACAATACCGATCATAATTCTGATGCAGTGAGAATGCTATTATATTTTGCAGGGCTGTACATTTATCGTGATATTTGGTCTGCCCGGTGATAAGCACGAGGATGACCCAACGAGGGCCCTCAAAGCTGGACACAGAATAATGGACAGTCTTCACCAGATTATGGATATCACGTAAGTAATCAGGTTGAAGTGGTCAATCCACAAAGAAACATTACGAGATTATCGCTATTTTAAATGATATAAATGGTGTTAGATAGTGCAGCGTTGAATAATGTTTTCGTCTTTCGACGAGCGTAGTACAAAAAAGATCTGAGTTCTCTTAAGTAAACGTACCTAAGATCCCCGATGCTGTACCATTGAGCTACAGAGACTCCACAGTGTTCTATTCAGGCCATTACTAGTTTAACATTTGACAGGGATACTGCATACACACGGATCCTGCATGCGTGTAAATAGACTAGGAAAGATAGTAAATTTAGCGCTCGGCAATAAAACAGAGATAGATAATTCGCCTGGACACGAGCGTGGGACAAACAGAAAGTTCTGAGTTTCATCAACCTGTTGGCTGACATTGTCTTTCAGTAACGAGTCCATCGGTGTAACTACAGGACGTGCGTTCTGTGGTGTGATTGGTCACAGAGACAGACACGAGTATACAGGTTTGCTATACTTGAATCATATGGTTTTTTTCGCTTCTATAAAATTGTTCTCTTGCAATTGACAGAGAAAGTCTCATAAGTGCCTGGGTTTACAGAACTGAGGAGGAGTTTTTGTTTATTTTCGCGTTACGACATGAGTACTATACTTAACGTCAACATTAACTGATCAAGTGCCCGATACAGAAGCTGAACCGTTTCTCGGTTTTTCTGGGTGAACAGAGGCATTGCTTTAAGATAGTTTGTTCTCAGATGTCAGGTTCACCTTAAGAACTCCTTATCCAGTCTATCGCACTCCAGAACCCTTAACATCACATCAGGGAAGGGTTAGCAGTCCCCTATTTGGAAGCTTATGTTTTAAATTGGGGAGTACGAGTTTACTTTTGATGTTATGCGGCAAAAAACAGACTCAACCTACGGTTTAATTGCGAGAAATATGCAGGGTTTTTCCTTCGGAAGAAATGATTAAAGAAACCCGTCCATTTGGATGAAATCAGATCTATGTCTTTTTTTTGCTACGTTTTCCTGTTACCTTGAAAGATTAAGAAGATTTTGGTAATGATGAAATTAAATTCAAGCTGTACATCATTGTTTCAACAGTCATTGGCCGTAAAGTCAACATGGCTGCCAGGCTAATGGTGAACTATCCAGGAACCCTGTCGTGTGATGACGACACTTACAGATCAGGGAAGTCTAAGTTGAAGAAAGAGGATTTCGTGGTCTTGCCTTTCATAAAATTGAAAGGTGTGGCTGATCCTGGAACAGTCCGAGAATACAATAGTCATCACGAGTGAGTTAAAAATGCTGCGTGTGAAAAGACCTCTCCTATCAAGCTTGACGATAGGATCAGTTTTGTCGATGGGATGATGAAAACTCATTTCACTTCGTTTGCTTTTACAGCCGAGAAGAAGAAGAAGAGGAATATGATTACCCAATCCTCGGTAAACGTTATCTTTGACACGTTCTAAATTTGCCAATGAAAAGCCGGACTGCCGCGCCTCTAAATGACACTAAAGATGGCTTCTGGGTTTCTCGGTCATTTTCTATTGGTTGTGGTCACTCTGTATCTAACAGATGTGATGTATGATTTCAAAATACAGGACGAGGCAAAGAGATAGAGGAGATGAAAACGCTTCTTCATGCCATTAAATGTGACGATACCCGTGTAGGTGGCAGCAGGAGAGTTGTGGTGATCGAAGGTGAAGGAGGAGTTGGAAAAACAAGATTGCTCGAGGCATTTATGGACATTGCAGAGGAGGAAGACTTTAAGTAAGAACCTTTGAGCCCTCTAAGGGACATCATCTGAAAAAGAAGTGTAATAAATCGTGTGGTAGATCCCCTGAGAAGTCTATTTCGATTTTCGTGTAAGAGTATCGCTACTTTACAAGGGAAGTCAATCCATCAATCGGTGTCCTAACCCTAGGCTACCATGTCTTCCCTCGTTACAAGGGAAGTCAGTCCATCAACCAGTGTCCTAACCTTAGGCTACCATGTCTCCCTGAGACTCTCCAAATGAAATTATGAAAATGTTCTGATTTTATTGATCATTAGGGTGGATTACGTCGAGGCTGACATGGCGCATGCCCACACTCCTTATCACGTTGTTAAGACTCTTATTGAGAACCTATTGGAACTGGAAGCCTGCCGCACGGCTTCAGAAAAGGAAAATACTCTCATGGAGCACATTACTGATCAAAAGCTGCGAGAAAAGATGTTTCTGTTGAATGACCTACTTGGCACACACGTAAGTAAAATGTCTTGAACCTTTGCTTCAAATTCCTTCTCCTTATCCTAGGGGCCTCAAAATGCAACTTTTCTCGGATATCCTATCATTTTCTCCTTCAGATACCACCGAATGTTGACTTCGCTCGTATGGACTCAGATAAAGTAACTACACAATTTCACACCCTTCTATTTGAAATTGTCCATCAGGTATGTAGTCGAAAGTTGTGATGCAGTAACACAAGTGTTACTTGATGAGTGAAATCGCGTTGAACTTAAAATAATGTTTTTTCCTACATCTATGATGAACTTTAAAATCTATTTCAAATGCTTTAAGGTGTTTTGCTCACCCGCAGGAAATGCGGAAATAAGGATTTTACCCCTTATTTCTTCAATGTGCAGGTCGCTGTGGCATATCAATGGGGATGTGTCTTTTTCAGGTACACTTGTCACTCTTGGACGTACAGCTTCCACCAATTTTGACCCTTTTACTATTTCTTCTAGTTTGCAGTGAGTCAGCCGTGTCTGTTTACCGTGGACAACGCTCAGTTTATAGATCAGGAATCTTGGGACTTTATTGAAGATTTATCAGCGGATTCACACGCTATATTGGTGCTGTCACTCAGGCCTTTCTCATCATCCAACCCACCGTGTGAGGCGGCCATCAGACTCATTGGACATGAAACCACTAAGAAAGTCAAACTTGGTAAGTTTATAATTCATTTTTTCAATGTCAGGATATTGACTATTGAAGATTTAAATAAGTGATATATTTACCGGTTTCGTGGGCTGAGACCAAGCTCATGCGGTTCATACGAAAGGTAGATGATTAACTTTTGTAACACAGAAATTGTCCCTTGGACCGGAGAAAACCTTACGAAAATAACTCTACTACAAGAAAAGGTGGCAATAAACTTACAGAGATGATTTAAGTAATGATAATAAGGATTCACAAGTATTTGAGACATCCTAGCTGCGGCACAAGGCCCTCGTCGTAACAGTCCGTAGATGATCTCGTGATCTCATGATCTCACTCATTTGGTAAAATCACTACTAATGTTTAACCTACTTTCAAAGTTGATATCAAATAATAGTTCGTGTAGTTACTGTTTCAACCGATACCGTTACATTCATGTTAAGGTTCAGGCGGTGCTACCGTGGATTGAACAATCAGATATAACAAATAGAATTATTTGACGATATTTCTTCTTTTCTCAAGTTTCTTCTAAGCCAGATTTTTCGAAAGGGATGGAAAATAACTCTCTTTTCTATAACCCATGATTTTCTTAGCTTGTGTCAAATATGAAATCAGCATCTTGTAACTTTATAACACATACAAATGAACCTTCCTGAGAGGTTATCTCAATTTTGTTTGATTTTCTTTGTCTAGGTGGCTTGGAAGCCTCTTACATGAGTGACTTAGCCTGTCAGTTCATGGACGTCATGTACATTCCTAATGAACTGGACGGAATCTTACGTGAGAAGAGTCACGGCATTGCTTCTTGGTGTGAACAGCTTATTAAAGACATGCTGACGAGTAATGTTATACAGGTTGTCAACGAGAGTCAAGCTTTTCTCAACAAAGAGTCTAGCTTGGACTTACTCTCCTTCGGTGGCTCTACCACGACCACTATTTCACAAAAACACAACAATGCATCGAGTTATTTACCTCGTCCCAGTACCCCGTTATATGGAAAGGCAACTGATGGAGGATGGTTAGGAGCAAACAGTCCAGAACCTAGACGAAGAAGTCTCACTCCAGGCAAAGGATTTGCATCAAACACTTTAAGCTCTGGCTTTCAAGATACCTTGGACACCTCGTTTTCTTTTTTAAGGGATCGAAGACGGTCGACAAGCGCTGTTAAGAGTCTCCAATACAATTTTGCAAATAATCCGTTTGAAATCAAGACAAAAATAGCTGAATCAGATCTGAAATCAAACAGAACGTCTCGTTATTTCCCTGAAGATGACTTTATTCAGGAGAAAATTCAATATAATTTGGAGCGAGCTAATTTTGTCAGCGCCTCCGAAAATTCAATGCCATTAGACACAAAAAAGGTTTGCATTCTCAGTCCAGGCGTTGATATTTCGAAGATAGTTGTTCCAGAATCCGTCAAAGACATGGTGCTTGCTCGAGTGGATAGAATGTTGCCTCAAGAGCAAGCCACTTTAAAGTGTGCCAGCGTCTTGGGCTGTGACTTTTATAGAAACGTTCTGCAAGCAATTTTACCAAGATCTTCTCGAAGCTGCATCGATTTGGTTTTGTACAACCTTGCTCAAGAGTCTATTTTAGAGTGTGCAAGCTTAGCTTTACAACACCAAAATGCCCATAACCATCACGGATTCTACGATTTCAACGATCCCGTGCATGCGCAACATCATGGTCATCATCACCATCATCACCATCACCACAATGTTGCGAGCTCTATCCATGCATCAGTCTATTGTGGCTGTTATGCAGACGAGATGACCAAAGTGATCAACTTGTCACGACTCATGACCCCAAGTGGTCCTAAGAAGCATTGCCTGTATATGAAATTTGTGAACACCTACGTGCAAGAGACAACGTACTCTCTTTGGCTTGAAGATCAGAAGAAAGAGCTTCACGAAAGAGCTGCCATGTTCCTCGAATCACAGGCTCACAAATGTAAATCTTGTGGCGGAGGAGGATTTGTGGCCAAAAAAGCCGATACTTTGGAGGAGCAAGGGGGTCAGGGAAAGCGCATGACAGAAGGTAAGTGACACATTGTTACTATGTTTATCTTTCTTTCTTTTCATCCTCCCTTGTTATTATTATATTGAACATTGACGAGCAGTGGTACGAGAAAAATTATTATCACATAAACTGCGGTGTTATACAAGGATTTCTGGCCCTGAGAGAAGCCGTAACGTGCAAAATATCGTATTTTTTCACGTGTGTTGATATAGCCAATCAGCTGCTTACACGTCACTCGCCTTTGGCGCCACTCGGTCAGGTTGATGAATGAACGCCAAAGCCCCCACGATTCCCAATACAAGTTGTTTGTCGGAGCTTTCTCGAATTATGGCGGCTAAAACACTAAAAACTCCGTATCCGCTGACAGACAATGAGGTTCAAACTTTCCTAAAAGGGGAAGAAAACCAATACACTAAAATAAAAACCGAAAATTGCGTATTCAGTGGCTTTGGTGTTAGCATTTCTCTCGGCTGAGAATGAAAATCGACAACTGGAAGATTTGCCGCTGGCCGATTATGGCCGTTTACCCGAAAGACTTCTTCTGTCGGTAAGGACAAATTCAATAAATGAGAATTTTGTAAAACGAAAATTACGACCATTGTTGTTTTTTTAATCATGATTCCACGCATTTTTCTGTATTAAGAGTCAGCGCTAACGCACTCTACGATTATCATTCGAGGATTGTCGATTCATTTATTTTCATTTATGAGTGAAGTCCGCTTTTATTCCCGTTAAGGGCTATTGTGGTTATATGATAAACAAAATAATACATGGTTGCTTGTAGATATGGAATTTCTCTTCTCGTGTTCAACTCGACATCTCACTCGTTCGCTGCACTCACTCGTGAGCTATAAAGTTAAACACTCGAAGAGAAATTCCATATCTACGCGCGCCCATGTATTATTCTCTATTTAATTAATAATCTAGTTAATTAAATAATTAATTAACATTCTCGTAAAGCCAGGTGCAATTAATCGTTTTCTTTTTTTCTTGTAAAAAACAGCCTGAGATAAGTTTATACCCGGAACATTAAATTTACCAGTGAAATTTTTATAGCATCAATAATAATTCCTTTAGCTTCGTCAGGAAGATCACAAGCAAGAGTTTCTTCCAAGATGGCGAAGCGTAGGAGGACAGCAGAGATGAGGGAGAAGGTGCAAAGTCAAGGAGCGTTTTCTTCGCGTACCCATGAAAGATCGTCTGACATCTCTGAGGCAAAACATGCTTTGAAGGTAAGTTCGTCTGCTGTATCTTAACCCTCTAACACGTAAGAGTGACAAGCATCTAATTCACCTTACAATATCTCCCCTGACTTAAACATAAGCGTCATGAGAATAATTGAAATGATCAACAACTTCAGAAGCTCTGGATTGTTAGGCGAATTCTCCTTGTCAGCATCTTAAGAAATATTTCGAGAACAGTTTTGAGAACATGTATAGTGATGTTAGGGTGAATGTACATCAATAATTATGGAAATTCGTACGCGTAGACTCTCAAAATACTTTGTGTTCACTTTCAATGCGCAATATGCATTTAAAGTACTCTTTTTGATATCGTTGACATTCTTCTAATAAATATTGAGTATCGTTAATATTCAGAGAAAAATGTAACCAATTGTGTTATTTTGCTTTCAAGACGAAAAAACTTAAAGAATCTCCAGTGGTGAACCAAAAAGCTGGAGAAACGGAAGGTATTGGTAGTAAATTTGCCAATACTGCAGGGTTTTTCAACGATGCTGTCGTTAATCGGGCAGTTGATGATCACAGGACCAGTTGGTTGCAAAGACTTCCCTGTGCTAAAAAATTTGTAAGCCCTGGTAAAGAAGATGGAGAGCAAGATGAAGGTGTCACAAGGAAGAAAAAATTGAGACGATTCTCTTCAAAGAAAAACTCCACTATGATAGGAGGTAATGATACGATTTAGCACTCTGTACGGGGAGGTAGTTTGTTACAATAATTTTGCCGTAGATAAGATTTTAATCACTAGTTATTTTAATTTTTCTGTACAGGGCCTGAAACAAGGCGATTTTCGACTCCACAAATAGAAGAGGAAGAAGGAGAAGAAGAATGTGTTGATATCGACTTCGAAGATTCAGCAGAGTCACAACAGACTGTAATTGACCTTAGCAACTGTCAATGTGCCGAGGTGCTTGCTTCGGTCTTCCCTCAACTTGTTGATCACTGGAGAGCGGCTGGAAACAAGCTAAAAACAATGCGTTACCTGACCGAGTCTGGGGCGGCAGCATTGGCCACTTCTTCTAACATGCAAGCGTTATCTTATCTGTATGAAGTGCAAACCTTGATTGAAGAGACAAAGGATGACGAGGAGCCTCTGGCAGCTGAAGAAGAAACTGCTCGTGTGGAAAGTCTTATTGGTCAGGTAAGAGTTAACTTCACCGACACAGCTATTCTCAGATTAACTGAGGTACCCTTTTACTCAACTCCAAGAAGCCAAGTCAAACCACCACAAAATCTATAACATTAAATGTATACGTAGGAGATACTATGTATGGTAGGATTGTGGTTGCCTCTGGTGGAAACACGCCATCTTGGAGAAATCAAGTAATTTGATTTTCTCAAAGGTGAAGAAAAGAAAATAGGGGCGTGTGGCGTTTAGGACCGAGTGCGTTTGGGGCCTTTCATTTTCCCACACGTTTTACAAATAAAGCGATGAAATAAAATATATAGAGGATATTACATGGCTGCTTGAGGATACGAATTTTATCTTCGCTTCGCTCACTCGTGAGAGATACTTTCAGCACGAGAAGATAAAATTCGTATCCCTAAGTGGCCATGTAATGTTCTGAACTTCTTCAAACTACCACTACCAAGACCAAGATGGGTACGTAATTAGATGTCAGTTCACAGTGTTTTAAATATGGTTCTTTTCACAGGCATTGATTCATATGAATCGACCTCATGAGGCTCTGAGGCATTTGTCAGCGGCGCTGCTCATTCTGGGAAAGAAACAACCCAAGACGGATTTTGGATGTTATGTGAGGCTTTTGAAGGAAGCATTACGTCATTATTTGCACGTGTTTTTGCCCGGCTACTACATAGGAGGAGCGGGGTTAGTGTCTGTGAGTTTGTGCGCGCGTTAGATTCTTACAATTTGCTGGATGGAATCAATAAGTTCTCATGACTGAGAAAATAAAGTTAAAAATGTAGTATAAATTTGGTAGACGAAGCTGCCTTATCTATATTCCTTTTTTTTTCTTTTTTCACAGTGACAAATCAGCTCGATTGATTGAACAGTCTCGATGCCTGAGCCACCTGAGTCACGTGTATCACTCCCTTCACCTGAAGAAGTGGTCACTGATGGCTGCTCTTCAAGAATTGAACGCCGCTGAGGAGGCTGAAGAGAACCTTCACGAGGTTTGTTTGAGGGATATCGGAAACGTTTCGAGTGTTTAAGGGGGATAGGAATAGGATAGAATGTACCCATTTGTTCTGCATTTCCTTTCTTGGTTTTTTTTTTCGATTCAATTCTAGATGGCCGTATTCAGAAAGAATTTTTGATCCATTTCCCGTCCACCAGAGAGAGCCAGAGGGAAGGACCAGTTATACCTGCTAAAACGTACAAAACCCGAAAATGTAGAAATATCCCAAAGACAGGATCAATTTATAAAACAGATCAAGAAATTATCGACATTCTGCTGTCGAGGAACCCTCATCAAAAAGGGCTTTACTTCTACACTACCACATGTAGATGAATCACGAATCGTCAGCGTACCCAACAATCATTCGTTATGATGGATCTCCTGAATATCTTTCTACAGCTTATCAACGCATATGCAGGAGTTGTTGAGTGTTCTCATCTCGTTGGCTGGAAAGGCTGGGGAAAAACCTATGAGAAAATTGGAAAGAACAGGTACAATGCCTTTATTGGAAGCTGTATGATATGTAATTGCTAAATTTATTGCATCTGTATTCTCTTTATTTCACATCAGGAGCCGCACCACAAAGTTATTCAGCTAATTTTTTAAGGCTCTTTTTGCTGGTCAATACCTCGGCTAACAAGCTTTTAAATATGTATATTCGCTCTACCCTGGATAGATTTGTTCATTTCCAGTCATGGGTGAAAAAGTACTTTACTGCGAAAAATAAGATAGACCGCTTTAGTCTTACATGTGTACAAGGAAATCACATCAGATAAACAAGGCTGCCTTATTTGTTGTTTTCTGTTATTATAGATGCGAAGATCCGTCTTTGTATTCAGATCCAGAAGATATGATGACAGTGGCTCATCTGTACTGTGTAAGCCTCGCTTTCAGACTGGCTATTGGGGGAGTGTCGATAGCTATAAACTCAGGTTTGTTGTGTTTATAAGGTAACCATCTGTCTTAAAATATTCACTATTCATGAGAGATCTAAGTACAGGATACTTCAGTTTTCGCCTTGGCATGTTCAAGTGTGAATTCTACTATTGACCCTTTTTAACTCCTTAGGGTGATTACCATCTTATTTCTCGTCACAATATCACCCCTGAATAACACTTTAAAGTCGCGAAATAAAGGAATGATCACCACCTCAAGAAGCTTCTGATTATCAATCAAATTCTCCTTGTTAGCACCCCAGCAGACGTACAGAAAACAGTTCGGAGAATAGCATGTTAATGATAGGGAATAAACGTTTAATAAAGGAACCTTTTCTGCTGAAACAAATTTTTCGTGAAATAGTGAAGCATAAAAATTTTTTATCAAAATAAAAATTAAGGTTTAAGTTAGTTTGGAATTAGAGACAATTACCGGCTGCTCAAAGATTTGTATTTGCTGGGTGCCGTTATCATTTCTTCGATCGTGTGGCTATTTACGGTCGTAAATCAATATTCCTCTAATAATCCGAAGCATTATCGTTTCATCATAGTTGCAGGAACGATGGCTTTTCCTGTCCTAAAATGGGCTGAAGCTGGAAATTCAGATTTTCAATTAGGCGATATTTGTTTCCAGGTTTTGGTTGAACTATATTCAGTAACTGCTTTCAACTTATATGAACGAGCCATCACTCACACTTCATTCGCATTACAAAGGTATTTGTTTTAAAGCAAAATTGAAAGCCGTTGCATGATCTAATTCTCATGTGACGCATTTATTATGCTGCAGGAAAACACGCTTTTGACCTTGCAAAACAAGTTCATGATCAGCATATGATGACAACCTGCATTCCTCTGCTTGCTCAGAGTCTCCTTTTCACAGCAAAGTGAGAAATTCTAAAGTACATGTAACTTGATAAATCAGTAAGAGAATCAAGGTTTCATTTTTTCTGATAAAATCATGGAACTAGAGGAGCGCGCGGTGTCTCGCATGCAAAGCGCAGAGAGCTAAGAATCGAAAGGGCTTGGTTTGAAACCCTAGTCTGGGTTTATGAGCTTTACTCTCATGTAGGGTGCATCGTTATATCAAAGAATACAAACATGTATCAGCAAACAGTCAAGGAAAGTTTTCGAATTGCAGATAACCTAGCTAATTTAGATAAGTATCCCATCTGCAGCCGGAGAGTAGCAAAATTGTATTTTTTTAAGTGAAAGAATCTGGGATGAGCTCTAAAAGTCATGCGAGGTAGTCTCTAACGAGACCTCAATATTACAACCTCTTGTTACACATACCCCGGTTATCTATAAACCAGATACCGTTTTCTGACAAATGATTGGCTGATTAACTTTTGGATCACAACTCTAGTATTTTTAAGAGTAAACGCTCTGCGTAAGGCAATATTCGATGCATTTGATTGACATAGCCAAGAGACAAAAACCGTTGTTCTTGAGCTAGATCATAATTGAGAATTATTTCACAATAAGCAAAACCGAAAAGTATAATCAAGATGGAGAGAGATCACCGAAATGAATAGACTAATGTTCTTCACCGGGAAGTGCTGTTGGCCAAGAAATATCTTCATTCAATGAATTTTACTCGAGCATCTTCATGCACTGTTTGGTAAGTTTGATTCCTTTTTTTTTTTGTTTACCGTTCGTTACTCAGGATTCCTGACTGCATTGATGTTCTAAAGGAGCTTAATGCGGCAGCATTGGATTCCTGTGACTCACATGGCCGAGCGCTGTACATGTGCTGCTGCTTTGATTTGATCCTAGAGGCAGGTGAGGCAAAAACAAACAAACAAACAAACAAATAAAACATCAACACCAACAACAATAAAGTTGTTCCGTTATAAAATTTGGGCTCGAGTTTTCATTCGTTATAAGGTGATAAAGAGGTAATTTTCAAAAACGAAGGCGGAACTAAGTTCGTTTGTATGCGCTGAGTTTGACGTCACATCAGTCATATCTATCTCAGTCGAAGAATTCGCCTGGTTGCACACTTTTAATAAGCTGGTAGTGTAGCCCGCCTACTCTTACACGCGCAGGTTAATTTATCAATGCTATATAGTTGTTTGATATGAATTGATACGAGTGATAGCCTTGTATCGAAGATTCGCTTCCTAAAAGTTAAGAAGGTTAAAAGGTTTTTTTTATATATCCAAATTTTAGGTTGGCGACTGGAAGATTTTGACGAAATCGTTCAATTTACGGCAAAAATGTCCACTGACCCAGCCTTTTCTTCTGATGTAGCGCCGAAGTTTTACCTGAACGTTTCTCTTGCTCTTTGGTATGTATTGTTACAATGATCAGATGTTGTCCAAACAACATCATGTTGAATGGATTGATAATGGCAACAATGGCAGAATCAAGGATATTTATAAGCAAATGCTTTCGACTGAAACGCACTCTGAGTCCCGGTAGCTTTGAGGGACTAATAAAATCAATCCTTGCCCGACTTTTTGGCTTTTTATTGAATACGATTTTAAGGCAATTATATTACCGTGCTGTTATGGCAGGTATGCTCGACGGCGCGACTGGAAGAATGCTGATTTTTTAATGTCATCTGCTTCTGGTATGTATCATTGCATTTATCTAAGATAAAGAAACAGGCTATTATCTAAAATCTTTCCAACAGTCGGAAGATTGTGGTCGACTTTTCCATTTTGTCATAGAATCTCATCTTTCCCTAACGTAAACAATGCCCGCATTTTACCTGATAATTCAACAGGTGAAAGAGAGTCTGTGAACAGGCGAAATATGTACGTGTAAATATAGGTATTTGAGAACGAACGATTTCGTTGTTACCTTTTCAACCTTGGTCAAAACAAGAATTCAAGATCGTTGAACAAAGCATAATCTGTTTTAGCTGTAGTGCCATCCAAGCTCGAGGTATTTATGTCAGTGCACGGATATGCTAAGGTTGTGGAGTTTTGGTTGCTGAAACTTCAGGAGGATGGTAAAAACCGACAAAATGAGGATGAAGTGCAAAAGGTTAGTAGCTTTGATCCCTTTTAGCTGATCCGTTCCTTCTTCTACGATAGCTGTTTATCCAATCCTATTATCCAACTGAACAAAGTAGAGTAAAAATAACGTGCGAACAGAGTACTTGGACAGTTGGTTATTTGTACTGCTGCGCGCGCTACGCTTCTCTATCCGCTTTTCTTTTCCCGCCTTATGAAAAATGAACAGAAGACTTAGCATATATATATATATGGGTATTTAGGTTAACGAGTATAAATTTTTTATTTGTATTTGCTGGCACAAAAAGGCTCGCTAATTCAGCAATGAACCCACTTCACCCAGGATCTCTTCCAAATCTTTCCAATACCATAAGGCATACATTCAAAAAACTCCTAAGCTTTGAAATTGTTTCCTTGTTTAACGACGTTTAGTTATGATGACATTAGTTGTCCTTGTTAGAGACCAGAATTTGTTATAGGTGTAGCACTAGGTGATGCAGGGTACAAGAGTTGTTCATTTGTAGTAGTCAGGAACGATCGAGGTATCTTAATATCCAGCTGCTGGATTTAGGAAACAGTAGGAAAACATTGATTCATCAAGCCATTTTAATAAGAGCTTCAGCTTGTTATATCAAGTGTCTCGAGGATATAAACTGATTATTGTTTGTTTGATATATAAGATACTGGAGATAAATATGCGGGAATCTCCAAAATGAACAACGAACTGAAAGAAGCAAGTGTGTTTTTCAAACACACTTCATGCTGTGTCAAGAAGGGCTGAAGTTGATGTTAGCAAGACTGATCTTTCGAAATCCTCTCGTACTCCTGGTATACCGTCTCATATTTTTCGTTTCGCATCTAACGATCATCTTATTTCTAGTGCCTGAAGAAATTCAAGAATGCTCTTAACCATCACCCAGTGTTTGATGGTCGAAGACTTCACTTACTTGCGTACTACCATCTCCTTCGAGGCAAAAAGGACAAGTGCAAATCAAAGCTTCGCAAGTGCTTTAACAAGAGCAAGAATCTTGGTCTGTGGCTCGAGGTCGAATGGGCCAACAAGAGTTTCAAGGAATGGTTCATTAGCTGGAAGGAATCGGAGCCAAATTACCTTGGAACATCCATGTTCACTTTGCCAAAACCGAAAAAAGATTAATTTTTTTTTTCTACCCTTTGGCGAATCGTTAAAAGTCGTTTTCACTGACCTCTAATCGTTGTTATGATAGCCAAGACATTTGATTTTGCGTTTTATTTGATTGTTGAAGAAAATTAATGAACTTGACTGTTCAGTAAGAATTCAAAATTAAAAGGAAAAAAAAGGAATAGATACTCTATGCAAATACAACTTTTACCTGTAGATCTGGACCTCTTTGCGAATAAAGTGATTGCTATTATCAATTTCAACAAGTTTCATTGAATAAAATCTTCTTAATTTCTATCAAAACTAATTTCTGACTCACTAAAAGTTAAGAAATACTCGTTCACTATCCTTTACAAATTTGTGTCATCGAGACCACTAAAAAACTCAACAGTTTACGTTATGCAACTGATTCAATGCTGTTTGCCTGGTGCTATTGCTGTAAAAAGAACTCCTGCTAAATGTAGCCTTTACTAAAAAGAATCATAAAATCTTCTCATAGAATCTTCTCTAAAATATAAATGATTAATGCCGTTCATTTTATCAAGCTGTCTCTCGTTTCTGGGCCGTTAAATTTACATTTCGTTATCTCTGGAGAATTGAGGACAAGCGGAAGAAAAATAAAATATCGGCTAAAATGCTACTTTTGTCTCGACAATTGCGCACAATATTCTTCAAGCAAACTTTCGTGTCAAGACGAATTCGCCGAAAGCCGAGAGATCGGATCAAAATCGTCTTCTCACCTTCCTCATTCCTGACAATATTAGCCCTTGTCTTTCAAGGATGGCATCGGTAAAGTTTTATTGATTTTTCGATAGCAGCTGGTAATATTTACAGCGCTAGAAGGCAACTCCCCTTTTTGATGACCTGCATAAAATCATTTGGAGCTCATCAAAATTGACGTCAGTATCAGCTTTAACGCCATTAGGACTCTTGTTCTTGGAAAAATGATCTTGATCTTCATCTTGTGCTATGTTTTTTTCATTTCCTTTTTGCTCCGAGGTCTCCCTGACGTCTCCGTTTGATTGTTCCATATTTTGCTGATCATTCAGCTCCACAGAATCCGTGGAGGACTTACGCCTCTCTTGGACGATGCTATCAGAACCATAATCCTCATCTGGAGACTCATCCATGATGCTGTTAAATGAAGGAACGTTGTAGTATTCTCTTGTTTCATCCACGGCACTTAAATCCAAATAAGGGTTGTCCTTTTGCATCATAAACTCAAGTTTCTCTCGCAATTGAGTGAAGCCTGGACGTTGGTCGGGGTTTTCCTTCCAGCAATCCATCATCATCTCATAACTGTAAATAATGAACCAATAGATAAATAATCTCAATTAAGGATAACGTGTCAAGTTTGTGATTGCAGGAAAACCTGTTACCCCAAGAGTCGGGTAGTCAGTTTCATACATGCTAGTTCCTTAATGCTAATGTTTTGTTTCAATACTTGGTAAGCTATGTCATAAAAATTTTCTAAATACTTGATGATTCGGCTTACAATTCATTGTCACAGGTTTCGGGTTGTTCCATTCTGTATCCATCCTTCAACATGCGGAGAAGTTCTTTGTTGTCAATAGTCGGGTATGGTGTTCCACCTGTTTTCATTTACAAAATACCGTTAGTTTTGCGAGAGGAGTTCATAATTACTCTGTTTTTTCTAACCTGCCACCAAAGGTACCATTTCAATCTTACAAAACTTGATGGGCAGGGTCTAAAGACAGGGGTACAGTATCATGACGTGTGAGAAACAATGGACACCAAGAATATCATAACATTTTAAGAGTCCTGTTACTTTGGCTTCATAGGAAGTAACTTTTTTATATTGGGAAACAAGTCGTGCTTTTAACTTACCAAGTGTTACCAATTCCCAAAGTAAAACTCCAAAAGACCATCTGAAATCAAAAAGTGTACTATAATTAAGTTATAAAACCCAAGCATTGCACGCGGCAGATGTGCCATGAAAATAGAATGCACTTACACATCGCTTTGAGTTGTAAATGTTTGAAGAAAAATAGCTTCGATTGACATCCATTTCAGAGGAAATTTTCGATTTGTTTTCCCCTGATAGACTCTCTCTTCATATGCTTGTCTTGTCATACCAAAGTCGGCCACCTTGGCACTTTTATTCTCTCCGACAAGAACGTTACGGGCTGCCAAGTCGCGGTGGATAAATCCCTTCTTAGCAAGGTATTCCTGAGAAAAAGAGCATTTTATAAGCAAAAGGATAAATCTCTTGCGATTTTAGATCAGTACAAGAGATAATCAAGCTAAGAGGCTCGAATTCTAATACAGAACAGAGAGATTATCCATGATTAATCGGGAGTCAAGTTTCTTGGTCTGTGACATCAAGCTAACTAGTGCAAGCTTGCTTCTTTTGAAATCATACATATACATACCATTCCTCGGCTTATTTGCCAAGCAAACGCCATCAAATCTCCTGGAGTTATGCTTTCTTCTTCTTCTTCTTCTTCTTCTTCTTCTTCTTCTTCTTTATTTAGCTCTTTGTCACTTTCGTCTTTATTCTTTCTTTCATTTTCTTCTCCATTGTTGCTTCCTGGATTTAGGTAACTGAAACTCACGAGTTGGATGTTTTCAGTTTCTTCTTGATGCTGTCCTGGAGCGTTGACGTAGATGCGGTCACTCTTAGTTGCCTGATAAAGAGAGACGTTCTCTCAAGTAAGCAGAAAACATCAATAAACATGCAGTCAACCAATGTTACAGTATAAATTGTTAAGTTTCCAAAGAAACTGTGTTGCTGCGTCGGTGGAAGAGTATAACAAGCTAATTTGGTATTATTAACTGAGTTCATCACGTAAATTGGCCACCGTAAAGAGTTTCAAAGCTAACGTTTCGAGCGTTTGCCGTGCGTCAGAGCGAATGGAGAAATTGTAGGTTCTGTGTGCGTGTTTATCTGCAGAAATTGGAGCTACGCCATTGGTGGTAATATGGTAACGAGAAAAACAGGAGTACATTTGTTAAATGAAAGGCATTCGTTGTTACGTAACATAGAGTAAGATTGGCGAAGCCTTATTTATACCTTAATGGATATCCCTTCCTTTGTGCAGTATGTCTCACAGTAGGTCGAGTGATACGGTCCGCGGGGGGTCTCTGCAAGATTCTCTTTCATCTGAGGGGAGACATGAAAAGGTTGAAAGGGTTTTATAGACCTCTTTAGGTAAAAAATGAAAGGCAGTTTCAAGCAGGCGACGTTAAAGTCGTGACCATTACCCTCTGTTGCCTTGTGCTATAAAGCTACAGATCCTCAATAGACTAGGGGAGTTAATTATAATATTAATGATAATAACAATAATAATAACAATAATAATAATAATAATCAAATGTTTACTAATCACCATCGCAGTAAAAAAAAAACCTGAATAACAGGGATAAAATACATTACTACATGGCAAGGTGACTTAACAGCGTTGTAAACGAAAGCGGTTATTATATACATTCATCTATGTAACTTGCAATCAGTTACCTTTCCACGGTGTTTTCTGAGATATTTAAGGAGGCTTCCGTACGGGACATATTCAAGAAGTAAAAACATAGGTTCCTGTATAGTGCAGCATCCCAGTATGTTCACGATATTCCTGTGTGATCCCACATCCTTCATGAGTTTAATTTCCTCCAGAAAATCTCTTCTTTGGTCGCTGTCTCCCATGTCTGAAAGAAAAATATGCCTAGCTTGCAGATCATACTTGTGAAAAAATATTCATTAAAGAGGTGCGTCTTATCATTACATCTTCTTTCCTTTTCATTGCAATGCAGTAACCCTGGTATCATATCACCAACTTTTAAAATAATTTGGGAATTCAGTCTCATCAGAACCTTCAGACTACATTATCACCTACTTTTCTTGAGTACAGTCTATTTATTGTACAACGGAGAAATAATACTAACCGTGGAGCATTTTCACTGCGACTGTGCACACATTATTTCCTTTTATGGTCCACGAGGCTTTCAAAGTGGAATTAAATGATATTGTAGATGGTCCTTTAAGAGTTCCTTTGAACACTTTTCCAAAGGCTCCCTCATCAATCTCCTCTTCCAGGGTCACACAGTCCGGATCAACCTCCCACTGGTCTATTATCGAACCGTTTTTACTGTGGGATGAAAAGCGGAAATATCACGATGAATAACACGAAGACAAATGAGAAAACTGAGAGAAGTTTGCTTGGGCCACGTGACCCATCTTAATGATATTAGAGGGTGGTACCAATGACATCGATAAAAAGGTGAAAGGTGTTCAAAAGTGTTTTCAAAACAAATTTTTTTTCGCAATATTTCCCACTTTTGTTTAAGGGATCTCTCTGCAAACTTTCACAAGGGGGTCTTACTTAAAAAACTCCATTTAATCAGAGCAGCTTTGTCAGTGCGTATAAGAGATGATCCAAAATGTAAAATGTTTCTTTCTAGCGTTCGTCTACTATTTAAAACTAGTACTTGAGTGTTTCCTTCTGATAGACGAAAGATTTTTTCTCTTTATTAAAGAAGAAGGTAATTTACTTTGATTGCATGGACTCTATTTTACGTAGTAGAATGCCTTTTACCCTGGAATGAGTCCGTTCGCCCTTAGACGCCTCTGTCTCTCTCTGTGATACCAGGTGATTAAACAAAGTGCAACCAAAATTAACAGCAACGAACCGATGACTAGTGCAATTATTTCACCTGAAGACATTGGGTGCGAGACCTGAGGGTCTGCCAAGGAATGAATAAGTGATATTAGTGTAATACAGGAAAACGACTTGCCCATAGCTAATTATAACACGATAATCTCGTCAGAGAATAATGCGAACAGATCTGTTAAGTTCAAGGAACTGACCATAGACGTCGTTTAATCACCAATTGTGCTTACATTTCGTTGTTCAAACAGTACACAGTAACAAGCCAGCCTATTAATTCTTGCAATCGTAATACATGATCTGCATTTGAGTGTTCTAGTCTTTCTCTTCACCATAATGATTGCATTTTAACATTACCAAGTCTTTTTGGAACTTATAAATAAATCCAACCATGTTACTGTTTTTATTTGGGGTGTAGCCATACTGTGCAAATCATCAAGAAACATCTATTTTTATCACATGTTTACCGCCACGATTCCGTGATCGAGCGACGTAAGAGGTTCGCCTCGAAAGGAACTTTGGTATTGTTCTCTTACCAGATAAAGAAGTTCTGACGATCGATATCCTGTCTTCTTGCCCCATGATATTGTTCACTTCAAAAACTGGAATAACCTGTTAACAACAAACGAGGAAAACGACGAACAGTGTAGGAGTTATTATTTAAATGAATAAATAAAGAAGATGAATGGATTGGACTCAAGCAGAGCTCTTGATCAACTGTTTTCTTGGTCGAAATTGAAATGAGTGATACCGGTCTAGAAATCAAACTTAGGCATCACTTCTGTTGATGTTAAAAAATCAAATATGATCGATTGCAAACTTAAAACACTTCTTATGAACTATTCTTATATCTAGATTTTAGTTTTGTTTATTTTACTCAGTCTTTCGAGATTAATCCCCAAAAATAAAGATTCGAAAATTACCCTAAACTCAAATTCTTCATCCATCTGGATTCCGTCGATTGTGACGTTATTAGATCTCTGTAATGACAAATTAAATTGCAATTTAGTACTAGTATTTTTAAATACATTTTACGATTATGTATTAGTTTAAGGCTAAACAATAGATCGCAAGCACATTTTGAAAAATATATCCATGCCTACGCAAGTCGATGAATGAATCTGTAAATCCATAAACCATCATATAATGAATAGAGAGATGAATAATGATGAATGAACAGTTTCAGGAACTTTACTGACCGTGGTAAGGTATGTGTCGAAGTCAGTAGCCCTTCTCGTTTTCTTTCCAGTTTTCGACGAGATGTTGCTTATCTTGTATCTGTAATGTTGAACTGTGCTGTGGTTGAACAGCGGTTTCTGCCATGACACTGTCGTGCGAAATGATTCGTCTGCGCTAGACACCAGTCCACTATGTCGCAGTCCAGCAACTTTCACCAGTTCCGCTCTAGGTCCTGGATGTATTCAAACGAAGCATGGCTTCATGTATAGGAGACATATTTGCAATGGTTTTTTAATCATGGACACGGTTGTGGTGATTTTTTGTGTAACGCTGTCGATAAGTTAATTATTGTCTCATTTTACTTTTTTTATGAGGGGTTGGAATTACTCATTTGTAATTAATATCTGCCCCCTCGTTTCTGTGACTAATGACAAAAATATATTTTTGATTTATAGCTTTGTTTTCTAAAGTCATTGGCGTTGTTGCTTTTTTGTAAACTAAGTTCAATTGAGATTTTATAATTCTAAGCCTTCCTACACTCATTAAAACCTTATGTAGCGACTCACCTGGTGCAGTACCTTCTGCTTCCTTACGTTTTCCTCTAATGTACTTGTTGCTGTAAAAAGGCGTTACCTACAAAAGGAAAAAAATGGCGAAGTCAGACAATCCTACAGTTTAATGATCCAACGAAAAAATGACAGATGAGGAGTAAAACTATGCTTGAATTAATTTTTATTTTATATCTAGGTGATAATAAATCTCACTAGACTGCTTTTCAGATCTTTATTCATTCAGCGTCCTCCGTCTTTTAACCGGTTTTTTCTTTTGGATTCAATCACTGGGCAAAATTAGTTACCTCGATGTGGACACGTTGCTGTGGCAGTATTCCTGCTATTCTGAATAATGTTCTTTGCTGTAAGACATAAATGAATAAATTCATGAATATATTTGTGCTACATAAACACATGATGATGACATAATGAAAACAGTAAGTGGATCAAAGAGTAACCTATTGCCTTTCAAATTGCCAGAGAGACTGTTTCGGGGTGGAACGTACTTTTCACATGATAAAACCCGCTCAAAATTGATGGACAATAGGTCCAAAATGCATCTTTGATAACTGTGTTTTCAAACACCCCATAGTTTTAAATTTTGTTAGGCTTTTAATACTTACCAAGTTGGTTTTGGTATAACTTTGAAACTCATCACGTGGATAACCTGAGAAATGGCATGACACGTTGTAATAAGCGATTTGCTTGTACTTGAAAGATGGTGGTTCCCACGAGAAGTTCACGGCAAATGTGTTACTCTGTTCATGTTCGACAAACTTTCCTGCAATGGTGAGATTCTGTACCATGAGTTTGCCATCAGGAGGCACTGAAGGGATACAAACAAGGCATGTATCATGATCACCGTTATCATCATAATTTGGTTAAAGAAACAGTGGTCTCATGTCTCGCGCGCTGAACAGTCGGCTGGAAATGTTGGAGCCCGTACCCACAACCCTGACTAGGGGTTCATTGTAGGTGAGTTCCCGAGAGAGAAATTTTACTCTCAGAGCCTGCCTGCCTCCTTACAGAAGTATGTAGGGAAAGCAGCGAACTATTAGGAAGCTTGTCGCAATGGTTTGAAAGTGGAAGGGGATGCAAAGCCAGGTGGAAATAGCTACAGGTGAATTCTTTTTTAGCCGGGTTCCCATAAAATGATCATCGGGTTGATTTACTAACCAGGTGCGTTAAAGGTGTCAGAGGAACTTATTCCTTGAATCCTACTGTTGGCAAAGTGTGGGGTAACCTGTAAAAAAAAAAAAATAAACAAATAAAAAACGGAAACCTTATTTTCGAAAAGTAAGTATGACCTGTGGAATAGTATATTTTGTGAGTGAGTGTGTAAATTTTTGCTTCGATGCATGAAAGAAATTGCGTCAAACAGCTGGTAGCAATGCATTATCAAGGAAAAGTGAAATCCAATTGTAAGTCAGATCATGGCGATTAATGAAACGGTGATGAAAGGTGACACTTCTGTTTACCTCTTAAAATGCAATACTTACAGTAACTGTTACTGGCTCTCCGTGTGTGATGCCATATATGATTAAATAGGTCCTGTTCTAAAGAAAACGTGAAATGTACAAGTGTAAGTTTGAGAGTACAGGGAATAAGTTGAGCAATATATATACAGCAATAATATGTGTATAGCAACGTAGTAACAGGTTATCGACCGAATCTCACAGATCAATAACTTACATTACTCTAATATTTTTTTATTTCTAAGGGGCTACTACTAGAAAACAACTTAAGTTGAAGTAGCTTCTTTAAGTTTAAAATACTTTCTGTACAAGTTTGGCAGAAGAACAAAACTAATCATTTCTGCCAGTGATTTACATAGAAAGTTACCTACCGTTTGCGTTACATTTTCGTCCCCGCCGTCTATTTTAAATGAGACAGAGTAAGATAAAATTTGGCTGTAATTGAAGAAAGGGTTTTTCCAGGAGACATTTAAACGGAATTGTCCAGTCAAAGGTATCAAGACGAAACTTTCAAAGTCCAAGTTCTGCACCACAATATGGGACGAATTGGGGCCTTTTAAAAAGATTTATGAACAAAAATTAATCCATGATTAGCTGAAAATGAAACAAAATAAACCTATCCAAATAAATACATAAATAAAAAATGAAAAGGATAATGAAAGAAGCGACAACCTTCCGCTGACTAAGTGGATTAAGATCGTCCAAGTTTTAGACAGCGTTAGATCAGAAGTAGAAAGTAGAAAATAGGGTTGTAATTTAACAATGATCATATTTCTACATTTGTGTCTCTTAAAGAAATCTTGGAATCTTTTACTTTGCCTCAAATCCCTTAAGAAATGTTATTTTACAAGCGTTATCTAAAGCGCAAAATACAATGATTGGTCAACATTAACTTTCAAAGCCAATGCTCTCAGGTCACAAAAGTGAGTTGAGTCGCTTACGAGGAGCACTGTTGACCATTTCCTTTTCCCTTCCAATAATATCAGAATGTGTAAAGACGGGTGTGATCTGTAGAAAAAGATACGACAGTGCAGTAAGTAAAGGGGGTAAGTTTCGAATAAAACGGTAATGCTGCGTCGGTGGGAGAGTATAACAGGGTAATTTAGTATTATTAACTGTGTTGATAGCGTAAATTGGCCACCGTAAAGAGTTTCAAATCTGAAGTTTCGAGTGTTAGCCCTTAGTCAGAGCGATGGAGTGGAGCAAGTAGCTTGATTTGTAACCGTCGTTTCGGCTCGTCACACAAACGGCAGATTTAATAGACGGAGACAGAGAGAGAGAAACTGAGGCAGAGGTCACTAGTCGGGATGTCACATAGCGACCATTGATACAAGGATCACTCACACAAAACTGCTTTTTGATAAACTCGACCACAGGACGTGCCATTAATACAATTGACGTGGCTTGCCCACTGTAAAAGTATAGCGTCGAAGTGAAACGGTAAAACGCACTTACATCGAATGAAACAGGCTCTCCATGTAAGATTCCATGAATGATAGAATATGTTTTGTTCTGTAAAGATGAATAGCAATAATTAAATGAGCAAGTGGAGAAGACATCTATTAACTGAGTGTTGGTAGCTTTCACGTATAGGTGAAAGGTGGATATCAAACGTTTGGTGAAGACTACTGGTGTTCCGGGTATTAGAAAACGTGCTTTCTAAGATAGGAAATTAATTTAATGTTATGGCTTAGATTTGTCTTGCCAAGCTGATTCATCGATCGTAGTAAGGAAATGGGAAGGATATAGTGGAGGGAGTCAATTTGCAAATAGGCAGTCGTTGAGACGTACATTCATTTAACCGTAAATGGTCATAAATCAAAACAACCCGAGATCTATCTACATTGTCCACTATCTATGTGCACTTATTAATAGCCATCGTTTGGGCAATTGTGATTAATTTTCATTCTTGTATGTGGTCCTTCCAGCAAAAAACTCTAACTGTACAAATTTAGTGGATTGAAAAAAAAATTGCATTTCAACATGGCCACTATTTGATTAGTTTGGTACCGAGAAATGTGGCTGCTGTGACGTCAGAGACTTTCTGTAATGACGAATCTTTTGCAATACTTACGGTGTTGAGAGAGCGTTTACTTCCTTCATTCACTTGGTAGCTGATGGAGTACCATAGCACACGGCTGTAGTTTAAAGAGGGCTGGTGCCAAGTCGCATTTAAGTCAAAGGTCCCCGTTTGTGGTGAAAAGATGAAATCGTTGAGCTCCAAGTTTCGCACCACCAACTCAGCAGGATTAACAGCTGTGAAAAGAAAAACAACAATATTTAGAGTTAGTAAAGTTTTACAAGATTTGATTTTCTTCTCACCAACATGAACTACCCACTGATTATTGTAGGGTCTCAATGGGGTGGTGGCTCTTATGACTAACAGTTAAAATGATTAATAATAATAATAATAAATAAATAATAATTAATAATAAATAAATAAATAATTAATGATAAATAAATAATTAATATTAAAAATTAATAATAAAATTAAAAATTTTATTTGGTTATTTTACGATAACAGTCAAACCAAAATGACCAAAAATGACCGGAAATGACCGAAAATGACTTTATGTTGATAGGAAGAAATTCTACGGTTATTTATTTATTTTTTTAGTGCTAACGGTTAAAATTTGTTAATTTTCAAGCCTAACGTCTAATTTTATATGGCCGTTCTACAGCTAACGGTTTCCCCTATTGAGACCCTCTTCATGTACTTCCACTTTCTAATCAACATCTAAATTCAGACTATTTACTTAGTTTCGGTTGCCAGGTGACAGTTTAATGTTCTAATTTTCTTACCAAGAGTAGATATTGAAATAGTGTTATCAACACCTACAGGTGCAGAATTCTGGAAAAAAGGCAAAACCTGAGGGGAAGCAACCACACAACTTTTTGTTATTATTTTCAAGACAATATTACATTGCTTTACGGATTTTGCAGATTGTTTTTTATTCGAAAAAAGGCATTCCCATGAAAAAAATGCAGCAACTAATCCTCTCCGTACTAGATTTAATTCAGAAGCTTCGTCAGTCAGTCATCTGCTGTGTTTCTCCCCTCGCAATAAACTGAAAACTTTGCAAATTTGAAAATACTATCTCTCTTCTCTTGTTCATGTTATGCTGCGGGAACAGGCTAGGCTACAAAAGAAATTCTCTCTCTTAACTTGCATTTAACATATCCGAAACATTCGCCAAGAGATAAATCCTCACCGTTACTTCAAAAGTTTCAGCGGGTGCTAATGACTTGATTGAGTATGACGTTTTCTTAAAAAAAGGTGGAGAAATCATATATTAATTTTGGGGTTTTAAACTATAAACTTTTAGCTTTGTAGAAGAGAAGCGGGTAAAAAGCCAATTTTTTTTCACCGAGTATCCTGTCGCTACGGTTACCCCTCCCCCTCCCCCTCCCTTTGAAGATGATTGGTGATGAGTAAGTTCAAGCTCACGGAATATCGAACTTTCTTCCGTTTCCTGTGACAGTTCAAGAGCTAGCGGGGTTCTTCTGCCCCTTTGATTGACACAGCTCTAACAATTACTATCCTTAATGTACTTACAGTGGTGGAACCATAGCCAAGGATGTAATAGATCTCTATTGTCTTGTAGGGATACAGAGGAGGAATCCATGTCAAATTCACAGTGAATCTATAGCCCTCTCCAATAGCAATCGCACTAATGCTGAGGTTTCGGACCTGCCTATCCTTGTCTGGTGATCCTGGAGGATCGACTGTAAAGTAAAGGCATCACGGCAGTAAAATTCACGTTGTAACGCGACGTGAAAAATGAATGAAAACGATTGCACGACAAGTCATGTAAGCAGTGGCGTTCAACCAAATAGCAAAGGCATCAGAGATGTCTTCTTGATAAGCATTCAGTGATGGTTCAAAAACTAACCAGCAAAAAGTATTTCTTACATTTATAGCATAGGTCCACGGGATAACCGGTGATATTCGCACATCCTGTCAAGTAAAGACATGAAAATCAATAGTGTTATGTATGTAATTTTGCAGATGCGTTCTTCCATCACTTTAGCGCATTTGATGAAGGAATTGGATAAATGAGAGTCGAGAGTGGCAAATTTGCGACGTGTATGAAATGTTGAGGTGAAAATCAACAACTTACTCAATCTACTTGTGACCCAAGGGACGGCAAAAATTCGCGAGGTCCATGGCAGTAGCTGATGTGCTCCCCCTACTATCCCATGTTTTGGAAATTCTGGCTGTTCTCCTATTGCTTGGTGCATTTAAAGTCACTTGGGCTTGGTGATTGGAATATGAATCGTATGTTCTACACAATTAAGGCACCTGAAGGTGTCTGACAGTCTGTTAATATATGCTCATTCGCTCTGACGAAGGGCTAAAGCTCGAAATGTTAGCTTTGAAACGCTTTACGGTGGCCAATTTACGTTATCAACTCAGTTTATAGTACTTAATTACCCTGTAAATATATGCAATGGTTTATTAATTGCCATGGAACTGCTTAGGATGTTCTCTAACGGAACCCATACACTGCGCAATGGCTGATGAAAGCATAAAGAGCGTACTTTCAAGCTGCTTGATTACTCCTAATCTCAGTTTGAATGCTTGCCAGCCTCAGAAACAACTTAAGCTGTGAAGTGAGGTGAGGTGAATTAGCTACAGTATGAGAGATCGATTATCTAACATTGGGAATTCTTACCAGGGTACTCAAAAGTTATACTTGTTGCATTGCTCTGTATGCAGTGTGACATTGCGTAGACCTGCAGTCAAAAAATATAGAGCGAACTATTACCCTCTTAAATATTTGCAAAATACTTGGTTTTCTGTGTTAGCTTAATACGTGTGATATAGAACTGCGCATAGACCTGTACACAAAACATAACAGCATATAAACATTTCCTACCTTTAAAGTATTTCTGCATTTCTTTAATTTTTCACAAAGTGTCATGTCTCCAACAGGGTCAGTCGACTAAAACAAATAAAAAAGTGTTGAGTGATGATGAAATCAAATAACACACATTGGGACTAAGGGATGAAAATTCTTCAGTTTCGTATAGTACAGAGTTTGAGACTTTGTCTTTTGAACGTAATTTATCCCCGAGAGTTCGCTTAGTTTCTAGTAAGTTTACCTTTAAGCATACGTGCTATATCTATATCGAGAAAAGTTAGCTTACTACAGTATTCAGCTTTTATCAGCTGGTTTTAGCTCAATACAAATTGATAAAAAAAGTTCGTGCTCAGTGCATAATCTCTGGTTGGGCGTTAGTCAGCATTTTCTTAACTTCTGGGTCAATTTTCAGCCTCTAGAAGAGAGGTTCTTATAATTATTTATGGAAAAGTGCGCATGTATTGTTAGCTACACTGGTTCTTCACCTACCCCCGTCCTTTTCACTCTCCGAGTACCGCCATTGTCTAAAAAGCATTCATATTTCCACACCATGAAGTGGTCGGAAATTAGTTCTTGTTCTTTTGTTTCGTTGAAGAACAAAAGTAAGTTAGTAACTAGTTAAAACTTATATGATTGCAACAGAAAAGTAGTGCAAGCAGTACTTGGACGTTCTGTAGTCAGCCACGTCCACAACTAGGTCCTATCTTCCTCCCTCTCATCCTCCATATAGCCATTCCCCCCTTCCCCCCATATAGCCATTCCCCCCTTCCCCCCATATAGCCATTCCCCCCTTCCCCCCATATAGCCATTCCCCCCTTCCCCCCATATAGCCATTCCCCCCTTCCCCCCATATAGCCATTCCCCCCTTCCCCCCATATAGCCATTCCCCCTTCCCCCCATATAGCCATTCCCCCCTTCCCCCCATATAGCCAATTCGAATTAGAGCGAATTTTGCCTCAAAAGGTTGGAAAGTAGATCACAAGAGGGATCAACCATTATAAAGCCTTTACAGCGGTTAATATGAGGTATGTTTGTATCGTTTTCGAAAAACTTATTTATCTGCCTGTCTGTCAAACAAGTAATTACATTCAGTACATGTACATACGTTTTGACTGAGTCCAATTGAGGCAAAGTTGTTCAACTGCTCCAAAAATTCACAACTTGCCACACAGCTGCTTGAATTTCCCTGCAAAAATAGTAATAAAATTTTGGTTACAGATAACGATCCTTTTAACTGTTAACTACTGCTGATTTTCTTTTTAGGTTTTTGAATGAAGAGGAATATTCCCGCAAAATATTTTTGGAAGGTGACAGCAAGCTAGCTCTATCTTGCAAAGTTGCAATTTGAAGAGGAAGTAAAACAAAAGTAAGCGATCTCCTACCAAACTGATGACAAATT
Organism: Pocillopora verrucosa; assembly: GCF_036669915.1. Lineage (NCBI taxonomy): Eukaryota > Metazoa > Cnidaria > Anthozoa > Scleractinia > Pocilloporidae > Pocillopora > Pocillopora verrucosa. The sequence continues at coordinate 1,616,688 of NC_089318.1, forward strand.
ACTTCTTAAAACTTATATGAAAAGCATTGCTTATATTCAATAAGTGCTCAAAAATAGTATTGGATCATGTAAGCTAGCTATCGTTGATTTATTATGATGCAATAGATACAGTACACATGAATAAGCTATGACCTCAACTGGGGAAGCGAATTCAGTTTTTTACTGTGTGTATATGGCGAAACCAACACTGATGTCTTTGAATGGTAAAATATTCCATCGTTAGTTATTCCTAAGAGTTTGATATGCTTTCTTTCAAATAATAGGTCTAGAGGGTTCGTACTTACACAATTTTGTAGACATTGTGATTCAGAGTGGCCCAAAATTACATTCCCACATGGTCCTAAACACTTAAAAGAGGTAAAGGTGACAAAAATACTGATTATCAAACAGAATTATTGACATAATCATCGTCATTTTTATCATTGTCATTCTATCTTCATCGTGACGTCATCGTGACCAAGCATGGCATGAAAAAAATGTGTCAAAGGACTTACCTTGGTACAAAATGTACTTTCACAAATTTTCTCCGAATCGTTATGAACTGCATACTGCAATTTGAGCACACAAAGAATTATCAATTAACAAGTATTTGTTTTGAGGATCAATAATTTGAAACTGTAAACTTTCTCAGGGTATAATCTTATTGAGGAATCTTTACATTCGCGCTGAAAATAACAGAAAGTTCCTTCGGTGCATCGGTAAATAACCATATATATTTACTTGAAAATTGCAACGGAATTACCGCTGCCTGTACCGACTCAACTCTACCACCCAAAGGATTGAAAGCACCATTCGTAATTCATTCGTCACATTACAACTACTCGAAGATGGATTATTTTTTGAAAGCTTTTCTGACATGTTTTTGGCCTTTTCCACTTAGTTTCCTTGATTTCATTTTCTTCCTCTCTTTGCCATTTTAAATTATTTTGATCTTTTTTATGAGCCGAAAGTTTTTTCCTTTTATTTTTTGCCTCTTAGCAACGTACAAAGTAATGACGTCATGATAAATGCATTGATTTTGCTGTGGAAATTTCGGGAAATAAGCTAAGGATTCTATTGGAATAAAGACTTCATACAGCTTTGCGAAACGGATGATAATCGAGCTTCACATCAACCCTCGGTTTTTTCTTTCTGTCAAGACAGATACATTATTGCAACAGCTTGCTCTCAGAATTCTCTCTGGTGCAGGCGGCAAATTGCAAAGAAAACGCGGTTGCTTGATATATTAACAAATTTATTGAAATTTGTCTGCATCAAAAGTTTGCATTTACATTTTACATTTTAGTACAACGGAGCTGTTGATTTTTCCCAAATGACTTTAGCCCTAGCCTATAGATCTATGGATTGTTTTTATTTCTTTTTATGAAAAAGACTGTTACTATGTAAAGTGTGAAATGAGGTATTAATATGACTGACCTTACTGATCATTCGAACAAAAACTTTCAAATTGTTCATGAAGGTCTTTGGGTCACCGAAAGTTTATTTTAACTGAGGAAAATTTTCTGCAAAATTGATAATGTGCAAAAGAAAAGCCATCGACTCTCTGTAACCATATTTTTTTAACATTATTTACAGGAGCTTTTGTTCAGACGATTCACTTTCAAAAGTGGCCATATGAACGTTAGAAGGACCAGCGCTAATCATTTTACATGGACTTAGCGTTAGGCCAGTATTTTTGTTTGTGTAAGCTTGTTGTTTAGGAACGAGAAATTGAAAAACTAATTATTATCACAAACTTAGCCTTAGGATAGAGCGAAAAATTTCGAGTCTATTCTACAACCTAAGGGTTAATCACGAACTAAAAATCTGTACTTATTTTAGAAGAAGAAGAAGGATTCTCGCAGGCGATTTCACTTTCTTCTTTACCTTAGTACGGTCGAAAATCAATGGAAATTGAAAGGCACCAGAGAATAGAGAGATCAAAGTTAAACGATTATATCAGTAATTATACAATTGCAGTTCTACGTATTCAAAATGTTGGTACAGGAGTAAAAAAGTGGATCCAAAACCTATGGAAGTGTGCTTTGTATATGTTATTAACACGCTCTAGCCGAGAAATGAGAATGCAAATGAGAAACTTATGTCATGTAAAGCGCAAGAGATTGTTCACTAAGAATTAAGTTATGATCTTGAGTGCGTGTCTGGAAAGACTACTTGACTGTGAAGCGATAACCAGCTCTTTGAGCGAATTTTATATATTTTTATATGTACTGTTCTCAAAGTCGAGAGTCCTATCTTCACTGTTAAAGTTAGAGATGAAGTTTACTTTTTCAATCAAAACTATATTTTCATTTTTTTTTGAAAAGTAATCTAAATTATGAGGAATATTTGAAGAAAGATCTAGACGTTTAATTTCAAAGTAATCAATTAGTGTGCATATATAATAGACTAGCTTTTTGCGCGGACACCTCGAAAACCACTTAAGAGAGGCAATTATCAGTAGGAACAAAAAAAAAAATTCAATACAAATGAGTGTTTAATTCGCCAAACAAAGCAATGTTTTTGTGGGATGTTATTTAAAGTGCGGCTTTTTGACCTGAAAACGCAAACCGCTCTTTTCTTTGTGTCTTCTTGGACATGCGTCACCGATCCACAAACACTTTATGACTCAACACGCACATGATAAAATTCCAATGATCAAAATGATTTGTTCCAAGCATTTTAGAGTTGATAAATTTAGGATCTCTTACATTTTTCATGAGATCTTTTTAATACAGGTGTTACATAAAAACAGCTGGTCGATCTCGATCAGTTAGCAGGCATGAAATCATTTATTGGTTTTATTAATTTCCGCGTTGGATGCCGGCCCTCTTGCCAGGATGTTTAGCAAACGAATATCGTCGCATCCCGGCATGATATTTTAATTTAGAGAGCATATGATGCTGATTTCCCCCTAGCAATAAGATTTGAAACATTTCACACTAAGAGCAGTCATTAGTCGAGAATATTGATCGTAGTTTTGATTTTGCCATCCGACCCCGAACTAACATCCGGTGGCGGGCGAATTTCTTCAAGGAATAACTTCTGATTTCTACAAAATGCGCAAATAACTGAAATCAGTAGCACTCGATCTTCAGCTTTTTTCATGAAACGAGCAATAGACCCCAATATCGTGGCAAATTTGTCTCGTTTTTATACTATGGACTCATTTAACGCAAAGAATGGATAAGAATTATTAGAGTTTAAATTGAACTCACCTGAGTGTAACAATTTGCGGTACAACGCGCTTTTTTCACAATTTTGTCATAAGAAATGGAAAATCCTTGGACACTCAATCAACACATAGCCACGCAAGTGAGGAAGAAGAATCTGACGAGATGACCATCGTGAAGAAAGCGAACTTCTAACGCCATCCTACAAAAAGAAGTTGAGAAGTTGAGAGACAGTGAAGTCTAATATTGCCGAGACCCTCTGCACATTAATCAACCTTAGAAGGAAACGGAAAATTATTAGAGATCGTCTACGCATTTGTTTTATAAACGATTAGCTATGAGGCAAACAAAACAGGAATATTGATTGGCGGAGGTCAATGACGTGAATAAGAGGAATGAATATGCACATTTGGCCACAAACGATGTAAGTAGATTTTAGATGATAACCAGGAGCAAAAGAATCCAAAAGTGAACAAATTTTTGTAATTTTCAGAGACTGTAATAACAGAAAAAGAAGAAGAAATGCAGCTGAGGCCGATGTAACGGAATATTTAGAGCGGAACGAGTGATAATTGCTCTCAGCAATGAACTGATGCGTTTTCCTCTTGCTAGGAAACTCACACTGATCCATTCAAAACTTCTGTACGCGCAAAAATTTTGACTGATAAAAGTGCTTATTTTTAGTTACATATTAGGGTTAGAGGTGACTCTCAGGAGTGGTACTTTTCTAGAAGTTATGAGTAGAAAATAAAATTGATAACAGTTTCTACTTTTTTCTATAAACTTTTTGAGTCGAGAATGTCACTCTATTTGTTCTCTAAGTGTGATTCTGCGCAGGCTTGGGGTCTAAATTTAGAAGAGAAAAAGAAATGAAAAAGGAATTAAAGAAAAAAAAACCATTGATAGTCAACCAAGGTTTTTCAAAAGAGGTCCTCGACGACATAACGTTTCATCATAACTATACTTTTCCGTTGTTAACTGCAAAGTATTGAATTAATTCTTCAGCCATATGCAAGATAAACGAACCGGCCATAAAACTTATGATGAAATATGTCATGTACGAGAACAACTGCAAAAGCATGAAGCAACCGGAGCAAATATATTCTGACAGGAAGTATTGTGACGTCAGTCTATCGTAGCTAATTCCTCCCTTCCGACCAACCATCCCAATGATTCATGAGTTGTCTCAGACAATTTCCGGTACTCATTCACACTCCTGCTTATTTTAGAAAGAGAAACTGCAATGGTACCACGTTTATTCGAAGTGCATCAGTACGGCGCTTATTCGATTTTCAGTGCGTGAATCATGCATTAGCCGATCCTGTTTCCGGGGTAAAATACAATAGAGAACATATTGTTTCCAATTCTTTATCAGATAAATAGAGAATAATACATGGGCGCGCGTAGATATGAAATTTGTCTTCTCGTGTTCAACTCGACATCTTACTCGTGCGCTGCGCTCACTCGTGAGCTATCGAGTGAAACACTCGAGGAGAAATTCCATTTTGTTAATTTCGAAACGCTTAGTTCGTACACTCTTTAATTTATTATCGGTTTGTTCTGGTTTATTTTTATCAATCAGTCTTCGTTAGTTAATGATTATCACATAATAAGTTTGTTGTCTCCAATCAATTGCCATTATAAGGTTCGATTTTTGATCATCGTTACTAAATCATCGCTATTAGTTTGTTCTTCGATGCTTTCGCTGTCAGTTATTTGCTATCATTAGGAGTTAGACCAAAGTAAGTCTTATCTATTTTACATTTACGATGTTTACCTTTTGTCTATATTATTGGTGTAGTTCTCGTATTCAGTTTTCTGTGCAATCGCTTCATTTTTAGTTAGGTTAATGTTACATTTCGCAACCCATTTTCCTTAGTTTAGTCTCTGTTGTATTTTCTTTTAGTTCGAACCACACAAACTCAATCGCTACCTCGATCAAACACAAACACGTCTCAGCGCTATGTTCTACAATTATTAAAGATCGCTTCACATTCCATGTGCGTTCGTCTCAGCCGCCCACGTAACCTTTTTAGGTTACACACATCTACACGCGCACATTCTCTATTAATCACGCGTCAATCAACGAAACAGTTCCTGCAACATGAGTCTCTATTATGGTTCTTTAATTCTTCCATAAATATATTAAAAGAGATTTCTTAAAAGATAAAACGGTAAAAACGAACGATAAAATCCGACGTTTCGGAGTAGTCATGACTCCATTATCAAGGTAAAAGTTTAAACATGCAAATAACAGTATTTAAGCGATGTGGCGCGAAAAATTAACATAATAGGTGCGAAGATTATACAAATACTTTCGCACGAATAGAGTCCGATTGCACGTTCAGGTTTGGCTTTAAAGTTCTTATATGAAGCATTTCGTACAATAAGCAGTCAAATTTGTTCCTGCACTTCTTAAGAACTTCGAAGCATTTCAGTAGGTCCTGAGGGATCGTCCCGTGTACGTTCTTGCAATGTTTGGCAATGGCTAAGGATTGTTGTCCTTTTACACGATTGTGTAAATGTCCGCGTGTGTATCCTATATAACCTGCATCGCACAGGTCACATTGGTATTTATAAACAACACACTGTTCATTTACGATCGATGGCTTTGCTTCTTTCACATTCAGTTCTTGGTCAATTTTTCGGCTGACAAATACGGGCTGGATGTTGGTGTTCACTTTTAGGCTCAGATCCTTGAGTTGTCCTTTCACAAAATTTGCTGAGATTTGGTCTTTAAATGGTAGAACCACTCGAATTGTGTCATCCGTCTCTTTAGTTGGTTAGGTTAACGAGTATAAATAGCTGGTTAGGTTAACGAGTATAAATTTTTTATTTGTATTTGCTGGCACAAAAAGGCTCGCTAATTCAGCAATGAACCCACTTCACCCAGGATCTCTTCCAAATCTTTCCAATACCATAAGGCATACATTCAAAAAACTCCTAAGCTTTGAAATTGATTCCTTGTTTAACGACGTTTAGTTATGATGACACTAGTTGTCCTTGTTAGAGACCAGAATTTGTTATATGTGTAGCACTAGGTGATGCAGGGTACAAGAGTTGTTCATTTGTAGTAGTCAGGAACGATCGAGGTATCTTAATAACCAGCTGCTGGATTTAGGAAACAGTAGGAAAACATTGATTCATCAAGCCATTTTAATAAGAGCTTCAGCTTGTTATATCAAGTGTCTCGAGGATATAAACTGATTATTGTTTGTTTGATATATAAGATACTGGAGATAAATATGTGGGAATCTCCAAAATGAACAACGAACTGAAAGAAGCAAGTGTGTTTTTCAAACACACTTCATGCTGTGTCAAGAAGGGCTGAAGTTGATGTTGGCAAGACTGATCTTTCAAAATCCTCTCGTACTCCTGGTATACCGTCTCATATTTTTCGTTTCGCATCTAACGATCATCTTATTTCTAGTGCCTGAAGAAATTCAAGAATGCTCTTAACCATCACCCAGTGTTTGATGGTCGAAGACTTCACTTACTTGCGTACTACCATCTCCTTCGAGGCAAAAAGGACAAGTGCAAATCAAAGCTTCGCAGGTGCTTTAACAAGAGCAAGAATCTTGGTCTGTGGCTCGAGGTCGAATGGGCCAACAAGAGTTTCAAGGAATGGTTCATTAGCTGGAAGGAATCGGAGCCAAATTACCTTGGAACATCCATGTTCACTTTGCCAAAACCGAAAAAAGATTAATTTTTTTTTTCTACCCTTTGGCGAATCGTTAAAAGTCGTTTTCACTGACCTCTAATCGTTGTTATGATAACCAAGACATTTGATTTTGCGTTTTATTTGATTGTTGAAGAAAATTAATGAACTTGACTGTTCAGTAAGAATTCAAAATTAAAAGGAAAAAAAAGGAATAGATACTCTATGCAAATACAACTTTTACCTGTAGATCTGGACCTCTTTGCGAATAAAGTGATTGCTATTATCAATTTCAACAAGTTTCATTGAATAAAATCTTCTTAATTTCTATCAAAACTAATTTCTGACTCACTAAAAGTTAAGAAATACTCGTTCACTATCCTTTACAAATTTGTGTCATCGAGACCACTAAAAAACTCAACAGTTTACGTTATGCAACTGATTCAATGCTGTTTGCCTGGTGCTATTGCTGTAAAAAGAACTCCTGCTAAATGTAGCCTTTACTAAAAAGAATCATAAAATCTTCTCATAGAATCTTCTCTAAAAGATAAATGATTAATGCCGTTCATTTTATCAAGCTGTCTCTCGTTTCTGGGCCGTTAAATTTACATTTCGTTATCTCTGGAGAATTGAGGACAAGCGGAAGAAAAATAAAATATCGGCTAAAATGCTACTTTTGTCTCGACAATTGCGCACAATATTCTTCAAGCAAACTTTCGTGTCAAGACGAATTCGCCGAAAGCCGAGAGATCGGATCAAAATCGTCTTCTCACCTTCCTCATTCCTGACAATATTAGCCCTTGTCTTTCAAGGATGGCATCGGTAAAGTTTTATTGATTTTTCGATAGCAGCTGGTAATATTTACAGCGCTAGAAGGCAACTCCCCTTTTTGATGACCTGCATAAAATCATTTGGAGCTCATCAAAATTGACGTCAGTATCAGCTTTAACGCCATTAGGACTCTTGTTCTTGGAAAAATGATCTTGATCTTCATCTTGTGCTATGTTTTTTTCATTTCCTTTTTGCTCCGAGGTCTCCCTGACGTCTCCGTTTGATTGTTCCATATTTTGCTGATCATTCAGCTCCACAGAATCCGTGGAGGACTTACGCCTCTCTTGGACGATGCTATCAGAACCATAATCCTCATCTGGAGACTCATCCATGATGCTGTTAAATGAAGGAACGTTGTAGTATTCTCTTGTTTCATCCACGGCACTTAAATCCAAATAAGGGTTGTCCTTTTGCATCATAAACTCAAGTTTCTCTCGCAATTGAGTGAAGCCTGGACGTTGGTCGGGGTTTTCCTTCCAGCAATCCATCATCATCTCATAACTGTAAATAATGAACCAATAGATAAATAATCTCAATTAAGGATAACGTGTCAAGTTTGTGATTGCAGGAAAACCTGTTACCCCAAGAGTCGGGTAGTCAGTTTCATACACGCTAGTTCCTTAATGCTAATGTTTTGTTTCAATACTTGGTAAGCTATGTCATAAAAATTTTCTAAATACTTGATGATTCGGCTTACAATTCATTGTCACAGGTTTCGGGTTGTTCCATTCTGTATCCATCCTTCAACATGCGGAGAAGTTCTTTGTTGTCAATAGTCGGGTATGGTGTTCCACCTGTTTTCATTTACAAAATACCGTTAGTTTTGCGAGAGGAGTTCATAATTACTCTGTTTTTTCTAACCTGCCACCAAAGGTACCATTTCAATCTTACAAAACTTGATGGGCAGGGTCTAAAGACAGGGGTACAGTATCATGACGTGTGAGAAACAATGGACACCAAGAATATCATAACATTTTAAGAGTCCTGTTACTTTGGCTTCATAGGAAGTAACTTTTTCATATTGGGAAACAAGTCGTGCTTTTAACTTACCAAGTGTTACCAATTCCCAAAGTAAAACTCCAAAAGACCATCTGAAATCAAAAAGTGTACTATAATTAAGTTATAAAACCCAAGCATTGCACGCGGCAGATGTGCCATGAAAATAGAATGCACTTACACATCGCTTTGAGTTGTAAATGTTTGAAGAAAAATAGCTTCGATTGACATCCATTTCAGAGGAAATTTTCGATTTGTTTTCCCCTGATAGACTCTCTCTTCATATGCTTGTCTTGTCATACCAAAGTCGGCCACCTTGGCACTTTTATTCTCTCCGACAAGAACGTTACGGGCTGCCAAGTCGCGGTGGATAAATCCCTTCTTAGCAAGGTATTCCTGAGAAAAAGAGCATTTTATACGCAAAAGGATAAATCTCTTGCGATTTTAGATCAGTACAAGAGAAAATCAAGCTAAGAGGCTCGAATTCTAATACAGAACAGAGAGATTATCCATGATTAATCGGGAGTCAAGTTTCTTGGTCTGTGACATCAAGCTAACTAGTGCAAGCTTGCTTCTTTTGAAATCATACATATACATACCATTCCTCGGCTTATTTGCCAAGCAAACGCCATCAAATCTCCTGGAGTTATGCTTTCTTCTTCTTCTTCTTCTTCTTCTTCTTTATTTAGCTCTTTGTCACTTTCGTCTTTATTCTTTCTTTCATTTTCTTCTCCATTGTTGCTTCCTGGATTTAGGTAACTGAAACTCACGAGTTGGATGTTTTCAGTTTCTTCTTGATGCTGTCCTGGAGCGTTGACGTAGATGCGGTCACTCTTAGTTGCCTGATAAAGAGAGACGTTCTCTCAAGTAAGCAGAAAACATCAATAAACATGCAGTCAACCAATGTTACAGTATAAATTGTTAAGTTTCCAAAGAAACTGTGTTGCTGCGTCGGTGGAAGAGTATAACAAGCTAATTTGGTATTATTAACTGAGTTCATCACGTAAATTGGCCACCGTAAAGAGTTTCAAAGCTAACGTTTCGAGCGTTTGCCGTGCGTCAGAGCGAATGGAGAAATTGTAGGTTCTGTGTGCGTGTTTATCTGCAGAAATTGGAGCTACGCCATTGGTGGTAATATGGTAACGAGAAAAACAGGAGTACATTTGTTAAATGAAAGGCATTCGTTGTTACGTAACATAGAGTAAGATTGGCGAAGCCTTATTTATACCTTAATGGATATCCCTTCCTTTGTGCAGTATGTCTCACAGTAGGTCGAGTGATACGGTCCGCGGGGGGTCTCTGCAAGATTCTCTTTCATCTGAGGGGAGACATGAAAAGGTTGAAAGGGTTTTATAGACCTCTTTAGGTAAAAAATGAAAGGCAGTTTCAAGCAGGCGACGTTAAAGTCGTGACCATTACCCTCTGTTGCCTTGTGCTATAAAGCTACAGATCCTCAATAGACTAGGGGAGTTAATTATAATATTAGTGATAATAACAATAATAATAACAATAATAATAATAATAATCAAATGTTTACTAATCACCATCGCAGTAAAAAAAAACCTGAATAACAGGGATAAAATACATTACTACATGGCAAGGTGACTTAACAGCGTTGTAAACGAAAGCGGTTATTATATACATTCATCTATGTAACTTGCAATCAGTTACCTTTCCACGGTGTTTTCTGAGATATTTAAGGAGGCTTCCGTACGGGACATATTCAAGAAGTAAAAACATAGGTTCCTGTATAGTGCAGCATCCCAGTATGTTCACGATATTCCTGTGTGATCCCACATCCTTCATGAGTTTAATTTCCTCCAGAAAATCTCTTCTTTGGTCGCTGTCTCCCATGTCTGAAAGAAAAATATGCCTAGCTTGCAGATCATACTTGTGAAAAAATATTCATTAAAGAGGTGCGTCTTATCATTACATCTTCTTTCCTTTTCATTGCAATGCAGTAACCCTGGTATCATATCACCAACTTTTAAAATAATTTGGGGATTCAGTCTCATTAGAACCTTCAGACTACATTATCACCTACTTTTCTTGAGTACAGTCTATTTATTGTACAACGGAGAAATAATACTTACCGTGGAGCATTTTCACTGCGACTGTGCACACATTATTTCCTTTTATGGTCCGCGAGGCTTTCAAAGTGGAATTAAATGATATTGTAGATGGTCCTTTAAGAGTTCCTTTGAACACTTTTCCAAAGGCTCCCTCATCAATCTCCTCTTCCAGGGTCACACGGTTCGGATCAACCTCCCACTGGTCTATTATCGAACCGTTTTTACTGTGGGATGAAAAGCGGAAATATCACGATGAATAACACGAAGACAAATGAGAAAACTGAGAGAAGTTTGCTTGGGCCACGTGACCCATCTTAATGATATTAGAGGGTGGTACCAATGACATCGATAAAAAGGTGAAAGGTGTTCAAAAGTGTTTTCAAAACAAATTTTTTTTCGCAATATTTCCCACTTTTGTTTAAGGGATCTCTCTGCAAACTTTCACAAGGGGGTCTTACTTAAAAAACTCCATTTAATCAGAGCAGCTTTGTCAGTGCGTATAAGAGATGATCCAAAATGTAAAATGTTTCTTTCTAGCGTTCGTCTACTATTTAAAACTAGTACTTGAGTGTTTCCTTCTGATAGACGAAAGATTTTTTCTCTTTATTAAAGAAGAAGGTAATTTACTTTGATTGCATGGACTCTATTTTACGTAGTAGAATGCCTTTTACCCTGGAATGAGTCCGTCCGCCCTTAGACGTCTCTGTCTCTCTCTGTGATACCAGGTGATTAAACAAAGTGCAACCAAAATTAACAGCAACGAACCGATGACTAGTGCAATTATTTCACCTGAAGACATTGGGTGCGAGACCTGAGGGTCTGCCAAGGAATGAATAAGTGATATTAGTGTAATACAGGAAAACGACTTGCCCATAGCTAATTATAACACGATAATCTCGTCAGAGAATAATGCGAACAGATCTGTTAAGTTCAAGGAACTGACCATAGACGTCGTTTAATCACCAATTGTGCTTACATTTCGTTGTTCAAACAGTACACAGTAACAAGCCAGCCTATTAATTCTTGCAATCGTAATACATGATCTGCATTTGAGTGTTCTAGTCTTTCTCTTCACCATAATGATTGCATTTTAACATTACCATGTCTTTTTGGAACTTATAAATAAATCCAACCATGTTTCTGTTTTTATTTGGGGTGTAGCCATACTGTGCAAATCATCAAAAAACATCTATTTTTATCACATGTTTACCGCCACGATTCCGTGATCGAGCGACGTAAGAGGTTCGCCTCGAAAGGAACTTTGGTATTGTTCTCTTACCAGATAAAGAAGTTCTGACGATCGATATCCTGTCTTCTTGCCCCATGATATTGTTCACTTCAAAAACTGGAATAACCTGTTAACAACAAACGAGGAAAACGACGAACAGTGTAGGAGTTATTATTTAAATGAATAAATAAAGAAGATGAATGGATTGGACTCAAGCAGAGCTCTTGATCAATTGTTTTCTTGGTCGAAATTGAAATGAGTGATACCGGTCTAGAAATCAAACTTAGGCATCACTTCTGTTGATGTTAAAAAATCAAATATGATCGATTGCAAACTTAAAACACTTCTTATGAACTATTCTTATATCTAGATTTTAGTTTTGTTTATTTTACTCGGTCTTTCGAGATTAATCCCCAAAAATAAAGATTCGAAAATTACCCTAAACTCAAATTCTTCATCCATCTGGATTCCGTCGATTGTGACGTTATTAGATCTCTGTAATGACAAATTAAATTGCAATTTAGTACTAGTATTTTTAAATACATTTTACGATTATGTATTAGTTTAAGGCTAAACAATAGATCGCAAGCACATTTTGAAAAATATATCCATGCCTACGCAAGTCGATGAATGAATCTGTAAATCCATAAACCATCATATAATGAATAGAGAGATGAATAATGATGAATGAACAGTTTCAGGAACTTTACTGACCGTGGTAAGGTATGTGTCGAAGTCAGTAGCCCTTCTCGTTTTCTTTCCAGTTTTCGACGAGATGTTGCTTATCTTGTATCTGTAATGTTGAACTGTGCTGTGGTTGAACAGCGGTTTCTGCCATGACACTGTCGTGCGAAATGATTCGTCTGCGCTAGACACCAGTCCACTATGTCGCAGTCCAGCAACTTTCACCAGTTCCGCTCTAGGTCCTGGATGTATTCAAACGAAGCATGGCTTCATGTATAGGAGACATATTTGCAATGGTTTTTTAATCATGGACACGGTTGTGGTGATTTTTTGTGTAACGCTGTCGATAAGTTAATTATTGTCTCATTTTACTTTTTTCATGAGGGGTTGGAATTACTCATTTGTAATTAATATCTGCCCCCTCGTTTCTGTGACTAATGACAAAAATATATTTTTGATTTATAGCTTTGTTTTCTAAAGTCATTGGCGTTGTTGCTTTTTTGTAAACTAAGTTCAATTGAGATTTTATAATTCTAAGCCTTCCTACACTCATTAAAACCTTATGTAGCGACTCACCTGGTGCAGTACCTTCTGCTTCCTTACGTTTTCCTCTAATGTACTTGTTGCTGTAAAAAGGCGTTACCTACAAAAGGAAAAAAATGGCGAAGTCAGACAATCCTACAGTTTAATGATCCAACGAAAAAATGACAGATGAGGAGTAAAACTATGCTTGAATTAATTTTTATTTTATATCTAGGTGATAATAAATCTCACTAGACTGCTTTTCAGATCTTTATTCATTCAGCGTCCTCCGTCTTTTAACCGGTTTTTTCTTTTGGATTCAATCACTGGGCAAAATTAGTACCTCGATGTGGACACGTTGCTGTGGCAGTATTCCTGCTATTCTGAATAATGTTCTTTGCTGTAAGACATAAATGAATAAATTCATGAATATATTTGTGCTACATAAACACATGATGATGACATAATGAAAACAGTAAGTGGATCAAAGAGTAACCTATTGCCTTTCAAATTGCCAGAGAGACTGTTTCGGGGTGGAACGTACTTTTCACATGATAAAACCCGCTCAAAATTGATGGACAATAGGTCCAAAATGCATCTTTGATAACTGTGTTTTCAAACACCCCATAGTTTTAAATTTTGTTAGGCTTTTAATACTTACCAAGTTGGTTTTGGTATAACTTTGAAACTCATCACGTGGATAACCTGAGAAATGGCATGACACGTTGTAATAAGCGATTTGCTTGTACTTGAAAGATGGTGGTTCCCACGAGAAGTTCACGGCAAATGTGTTACTCTGTTCATGTTCGACAAACTTTCCTGCAATGGTGAGATTCTGTACCATGAGTTTGCCATCAGGAGGCACTGAAGGGATACAAACAAGGCATGTATCATGATCACCATTATCATCATAATTTGGTTAAAGAAACAGTGGTCTCATGTCTCGCGCGCTGAACAGTCGGCTGGAAATGTTGGAGCCCGTACCCACAACCCTGACTAGGGGTTCATTGTAGGTGAGTTCCCGAGAGAGAAATTTTACTCTCATAGCCTGCCTGCCTCCTTACAGAAGTATGTAGGGAAAGCAGCGAACTATTAGGAAGCTTGTCGCAATGGTTTGAAAGTGGAAGGGGATGCAAAGCGAGGTGGAAATAGCTACAGGTGAATTCTTTTTTAGCCGGGTTCCCATAAAATGATCATCGGGTTGATTTACTAACCAGGTGCGTTAAAGGTGTCAGAGGAACTTATTCCTTGAATCCTACTGTTGGCAAAGTGTGGGGTAACCTGTAAAAAAAAAATAATAAACAAATAAAAAACGGAAACCTTATTTTCGAAAAGTAAGTATGACCTGTGGAATAGTATATTTTGTGAGTGAGTGTGTAAATTTTTGCTTCGATGCATGAAAGAAATTGCGTCAAACAGCTGGTAGCAAAGCATTATCAAGGAAAAGTGAAATCCAATTGTAAGTCAGATCATGGCGATTAATGAAACGGTGATGAAAGGTGACACTTCTGTTTACCTCTTAAAATGCAATACTTACAGTAACTGTTACTGGCTCTCCGTGTGTGATGCCATATATGATTAAATAGGTCCTGTTCTAAAGAAAACGTGAAATGTACAAGTGTAAGTTTGAGAGTACAGGGAATAAGTTGAGCAATATATATACAGCAATAATATGTGTATAGCAACGTAGTAACAGGTTATCGACCGAATCTCACAGATCAATAACTTACATTACTCTAATATTTTTTTATTTCTAAGGGGCTACTACTAGAAAACAACTTAAGTTGAAGTAGCTTCTTTAAGTTTAAAATACTTTCTGTACAAGTTTGGCAGAAGAACAAAACTAATCATTTCTGCCAGTGATTTACATAGAAAGTTACCTACCGTTTGCGTTACATTTTCGTCCCCGCCGTCTATTTTAAATGAGACAGAGTAAGATAAAATTTGGCTGTAATTGAAGAAAGGGTTTTTCCAGGAGACATTTAAACGGAATTGTCCAGTCAAAGGTATCAAGACGAAACTTTGAAAGTCCAAGTTCTGCACCACAATATGGGACGAATTGGGGCCTTTTAAAAAGATTTATGAACAAAAATTAATCCATGATTAGCTGAAAATGAAACAAAATAAACCTATCCAAATAAATACATAAATAAAAAATGAAAAGGATAATGAAAGAAGCGACAACCTTCCGCTGACTAAGTGGATTAAGATCGTCCAAGTTTTAGACAGCGTTAGATCAGAAGTAGAAAGTAGAAAATAGGGTTGTAATTTAACAATGATCATATTTCTACATTTGTGTCTCTTACAGAAATCTTGGAATCTTTTACTTTGCCTCAAATCCCTTAAGAAATGTTATTTTACAAGCGTTATCTAAAGCGCAAAATACAATGATTGGTCAACATTAACTTTCAAAGCCAATGCTCTCAGGTCACAAAAGTGAGTTGAGTCGCTTACGAGGAGCACTGTTGACCATTTCCTTTTCCCTTCCAATTATATCAGAATGCGTAAAGACGGGTGTGATCTGTAGAAAAAGATACGACAGTGCAGTAAGTAAAGGGGGTAAGTTTCGAATAAAACGGTAATGCTGCGTCGGTGGGAGAGTATAACAGGGTAATTTAGTATTATTAACTGTGTTGATAGCGTAAATTGGCCACCGTAAAGAGTTTCAAATCTGAAGTTTCGAGTGTTAGCCCTTAGTCAGAGCGATGGAGTGGAGCAAGTAGCTTGATTTGTAACCGTCGTTTCGGCTCGTCACACAAACGGCAGATTTAATAGACGGAGACAGAGAGAGAGAAACTGAGGCAGAGGTCACTAGTCGAGATGTCACATAGCGACCATTGATACAAGGATCACTCACACAAAACTGCTTTTTGATAAACTCGACCACAGGACGTGCCATTAATACAATTGACGTGGCTTGCCCACTGTAAAAGTATAGCGTCGAAGTGAAACGGTAAAACGCACTTACATCGAATGAAACAGGCTCTCCATGTAAGATTCCATGAATGATAGAATATGTTTTGTTCTGTAAAGATGAATAGCAATAATTAAATGAGCAAGTGGAGAAGACATCTATTAACTGAGTGTTGGTAGCTTTCACGTATAGGTGAAAGGTGGATATCAAACGCTTGCTGAAGACTACTGGTGTTCCGGGTATTAGAAAACGTGCTTTCTAAGATAGGAAATTAATTTAATGTTATGGCTTAGATTTGTCTTGCCAAGCTGATTCATCGATCGTAGTAAGGAAATGGAAAGGATATACTGGAGGGAGTCAATTTGCAAATAGGCAGTCGTTGAGACGTACATTCATTTAACCGTAAATGGTCATAAATCAAAACAACCCGAGATCTATCTACATTGTCCACTATCTATGTGCACTTATTAATAGCCATCGTTTGGGCAATTGTGATTAATTTTCATTCTTGTATATGGTCTTTCCAGCAAAAACTCTAACTGTACAAATTTAGTGGGTTGAAAAAAAAAATTGCATTTCAACATGGCCACTATTTGATTAGTTTGGTACCGAGAAATGTGGCTGCTGTGACGTCAGAGACTTTCTGTAATGACGAATCTTTTGCAATACTTACGGTGTTGAGAGAGCGTTTACTTCCTTCATTCACTTGGTAGCTGATGGAGTACCATAGCACACGGCTGTAGTTTAAAGAGGGCTGGTGCCAAGTCGCATTTAAGTCAAAGGTCCCCGTTTGTGGTGAAAAGATGAAATCGTTGAGCTCCAAGTTTCGCACCACCAACTCAGCTGGATTAACAGCTGTGAAAAGAAAAACAACAATATTTAGAGTTAGTAAAGTTTTACAAGATTTGATTTTCTTCTCACCAACATGAACTACCCACTGATTATTGTAGGGTCTCAATGGGGTGGTGGCTCTTATGACTAACAGTTAAAATGATTAATAATAACAATAATAAATAAATAATAAAATTAATCAATAATAAATAAATAAATAATTAATGATAAATAAATAATTAATATTAAAAATTAATAATAAAATTAAAAATTTTATTTGGTTATTTTACGATAACAGTCAAACCAAAATGACCAAAAATGACCGGAAATGACCGAAAATGACTTTATGTTGATAGGAAGAAATTCTACGGTTATTTATTTATTTTTTTAGTGCTAACGGTTAAAATTTGTTAATTTTCAAGCCTAACGTCTAATTTTATATGGCCGTTCTACAGCTAACGGTTTCCCCTATTGAGACCCTCTTCATGTACTTCCACTTTCTAATCAACATCTAAATTCAGACTATTTACTTAGTTTCGGTTGCCAGGTGACAGTTTAATGTTCTAATTTTCTTACCAAGAGTAGATATTGAAATAGTGTTATCAACACCTACAGGTGCAGAATTCTGGAAAAAAGGCAAAACCTGAAAGGGGAAGCAACCACACAACTTTTTGTTATTATTTTAAAGACAATATTACATTGCTTTACGGATTTTGCAGATTGTTTTTTATTCGAAAAAAGGCATTCCCATGAAAAAAATGCAGCAACTAATCCTCTCCGTACTAGATTTAATTCAGAAGCTTCGTCAGTCAGTCATCTGCTGTGTTTCTCCCCTCGCAATAAACTGAAAACTTTGCAAATTTGAAAATACTATCTCTCTTCTCTTGTTCATGTTATGCTGCGGGAACAGGCTAGGCTACAAAAGAAATTCTCTCTCTTAACTTGCATTTAACATATCCGAAACATTCGCCAAGAGATAAATCCTCACCGTTACTTCAAAAGTTTCAGCGGGTGCTAATGACTTGATTGAGTATGACGTTTTCTTAAAAAAAGGTGGAGAAATCATATATTAATTTTGGGGTTTTAAACTATAAACTTTTAGCTTTGTAGAAGAGAAGCGGGTAAAAAGCCAATTTTTTTTCACCGAGTATCCTGTCGCTACGGTTACCCCTCCCCCTCCCCCTCCCTTTGAAGATGATTGGTGATGAGTAAGTTCAAGCTCACGGAATATCGAACTTTCTTCCGTTTCCTGTGACAGTTCAAGAGCTAGCGGGGTTCTTCTGCCCCTTTGATTGACACAGCTCTAACAATTACTATCCTTAATGTACTTACAGTGGTGGAACCATAGCCAAGGATGTAATAGATCTCTATTGTCTTGTAGGGATACAGAGGAGGAATCCATGTCAAATTCACAGTGAATCTATAGCCCTCTCCAATAGCAATCGAACTAATGCTGAGGTTTCGGACCTGCCTATCCTTGTCTGGTGATCCTGGAGGATCGACTGTAAAGTAAAGGCATCACGGCAGTAAAATTCACGTTGTAACGCGACGTGAAAAATGAATGAAAACGATTGCACGACAAGTCATGTAAGCAGTGGCGTTCAACCAAATAGCAAAGGCATCAGAGATGTCTTCTTGATAAGCATTCAGTGATGGTTCAAAAACTAACCAGCAAAAAGTATTTCTTACATTTATAGCATAGGTCCACGGGATAACCGGTGATATTCGCACATCCTGTCAAGTAAAGACATGAAAATCAATAGTGTTATGTATGTAATTTTGCAGATGCGTTCTTCCATCACTTTAGCGCATTTGATGAAGGAATTGGATAAATGAGAGTCGAGAGTGGCAAATTTGCGACGTGTATGAAATGTTGAGGTGAAAATCAACAACTTACTCAATCTACTTGTGACCCAAGGGACGGCAAAAATTCGCGAGGTCCATGGCAGTAGCTGATGTGCTCCCCCTACTATCCCATGTTTTGGAAATTCTGGCTGTTCTCCTATTGCTTGGTGCATTTAAAGTCACTTGGGCTTGGTGATTGGAATATGAATCGTATGTTCTACACAATTAAGGCGACTGAAGGTGTCTGACAGTCTGTTAATATATGCTCATTCGCTCTGACGAAGGGCTAAAGCTCGAAATGTTAGCTTTGAAACGCTTTACGGTGGCCAATTTACGTTATCAACTCAGTTTATAGTACTTAATTACCCTGTAAATATATGCAATGGTTTATTAATTGCCATGGAACTGCTTAGGATGTTCTCTAACGGAACCCATACACTGTGCAATGGCTGATGAAAGCATAAAGAGCGTACTTTCAAGCTGCTTGATTACTCCTAATCTCAGTTTGAATGCTTGCCAGCCTCAGAAACAACTTAAGCTGTGAAGTGAGGTGAGGTGAATTAGCTACAGTATGAGAGATCGATTATCTAACATTGGGAATTCTTACCAGGGTACTCAAAAGTTATACTTGTTGCATTGCTCTGTATGCATTGTGACATTGCGTAGACCTGCAGTCAAAAAATATAGAGCGAACTATTACCCTCTTAAATATTTGCAAAATACTTGGTTTTCTGTGTTAGCTTAATACGTGTGATATAGAACTGCGCATAGACCTATACACGAAACATAACAGCATATAAACATTTCCTACCTTTAAAGTATTTCTGCATTTCTTTAATTTTTCATTAAGTGTCATGATTCCAACAGGGTCAGTCGACTAAAACAAATAAAAAAGTGTTGAGTGATGATGAAATCAAATAACACACATTGGGACTAAGGGATGAAAATTCTTCAGTTTCGTATAGTACAGAGTTTGAGACTTTGTCTTTTGAACGTAATTTATCCCCGAGAGTTCGCTTAGTTTCTAGTAAGTTTACCTTTAAGCATACGTGCTATATCTATATCGAGAAAAGTTAGCTTACTACAGTATTCAGCTTTTATCAGCTGGTTTTAGCTCAATACAAATTGATAAAAAAAGTTCGTGCTCAGTGCATAATCTCTGGTTGGGCGTTAGTCAGCATTTTCTTAACTTCTGGGTCAATTTTCAGCCTCTAGAAGAGAGGTTCTTATAATTATTTATGGAAAAGTGCGCATGTATTGTTAGCTACACTGGTTCTTCACCTACCCCCGTCCTTTTCACTCTCCGAGTACCGCCATTGTCTAAAAAGCATTCATATTTCCACACCATGAAGTGGTCAGAAATTAGTTCTTGTTCTTTTGTTTCGTTGAAGAACAAAAGTAAGTTAGTAACTAGTTAAAACTTATATGATTGCAACAGAAAAGTAATGCAAGCAGTACTTGGACGTTCTGTAGTCAGCCACGTCCACAACTAGGTCCTATCTTCCTCCCTCTCATCCTCCATATAGCCATTCCCCCCTTCCCCCCATATAGCCATTCCCCCCTTCCCCCCATATAGCCATTCCCCCCTTCCCCCCATATAGCCATTCCCCCCTTCCCCCCATATAGCCATTCCCCCCTTCCCCCCATATAGCCATTCCCCCCTTCCCCCCATATATAGCCATTCGCCCCTTCCCCCCATATAGCCATTCCCCCCTTCCCCCCATATAGCCAATTCGAATTAGAGCGAATTTTGCCTCAAAAGGTTGGAAAGTAGATCACAAGAGGGATCAACCATTATAAAGCCTTTACAGCGGTTAATATGAGGTATGTTTGTATCGTTTTCGAAAAACTTATTTATCTGCCTGTCTGTCAAACAAGTAATTACATTCAGTACATGTACATACGTTTTGACTGAGTCCAATTGGCCGTCAGCTTTAATCTGTTGCTTTTATAGCCGTTACCGTCATAGACAAGACTTATTAATGCCAAGTCACTGACTGGAGCAGGCTGTGGTAGGGCTGAAAAAAAAAAGAAAAAAAAAAAAAAGCGATAAGCTATTAACATTCCCCATCGTTTACAACTACAGGGAGGAAAGGTGCTCTACAAATGGAGAAGCATACCCGCTCATCCCGAATGGATACTTGTTCTTATCGTTGCCTAAGCGAAGTTTCCTTTACTTTTCTACAATAGCTGTGTACAGCACGTATGTGGAGTTCCATAGATTCCCAATGGCTGCTTAGCTATCAGTATTTATTTTCCTCAAGATGTGTTCCAGAGGATGAAAGGTTATTATAAGAGGAGAAGGGGAGAATCATGAAGATCCGAAAGATTTGACATATGTATCAAAGCAACTTACATATGGCACTCGTCTGTTCTCCGTTACTGACTGATGAATTCTCTGTAACGACTGCAACCTTGAATGCGAAGAACATCCCCTTAAATGTTTGGCGGGAATTGTAATTGCGACGCAAACCACACAACTCAGTGGTACGAAGAAGAGCGCGAGGGCTTGTGAACACCTGCTAAAATTAGAGAAAATGAGACCCAATATGTTTATGTAATCATTCTGAGTTTAATATGACTTAAATTCTGCTTAATCAAAATAAAACCATGTTAAGCCTGAAAAAGTTGGAAAGGTAAGTAAAAAACTGACTCACACTAACTGAACGATGTAGTTGAGTCAATAAATTGATGAATGGAAAAATAAACGCACGGAAGAACGAATGAACGAATGAATAAAAGTATAAATGGATGAATGAATTAATCGATGAATGGACTGATGAGTGGATAAATGGAAACTAAGGTTTAGCGATTAATGGGAAATAGCTCTTCGTAGCTTTCTCGGCGGTAGTTTCTGAGGGAAAATTTTGCAGCGATCATGGAATGGAAAATACCAAAATGTAGCGCGACGTGGAATAACCTCTTCCTTTTTATGCGCGACTCACTTCCTTCAAGGAGACAGAAGTTCAGCAATTTTACGACTTGTAAAAACGTTTGTAACAACTTCTCTAAAAATTGCTAGTTCAAATACAAAACAGAGGGAGTGTGACTTGACCGTTCAGAATTTAAGAGTAACTCGAGTTTAATCGAATATTTTTTATCTCGTCTGGTTCCCGTGTTTCTCAATGAATTTGATATTTGAGCGAGGGAAACTGTGGAATCTGCTTATCGCAACAGTACCGACCCTGTGGTTTCCAGGGTTCAGGATGGTAAATACGCACATTGGTATACGTTGAAGAATAATCGCCCATTGTGTTCACTGTAATCAAGTACACAGGAGTACCACTGGCATTTTGCACAGGATCCCACTGCAGCGATAAAGAGGTGAGGTCCATATTTATCACTCTTGGTATGCTCGGTGTCGGAATCTTGGAGCCGTCACCTTCTTGTATTGAGGCAAAGTTGTTCAACTGCTCCACAAATTCACAACTTGCCACACAGCTGCTTGAATTTCCCTGCAAAAATAGTAATAAAATTTTGGTGACAGATAACGATCCTTTTAACTGTTAACTACTGCTGATTTTCTTTTTAGGTTTTTGAATGAAGAGGAATATTTCCGCAAAATATTTTTGGAAGGTGACTACAAGCTAGCTCTATCTTGCAAAGTTGCAATTTGAAGAGGAAGTAAAACAAAAGTAAGCGATCTCCTACCAAACTGATGACAAATTACTTCTTAAAACTTATATGAAAAGCATTGCTTATATTCAATAAGTGCTCAAAAATAGTATTGGATCATGTAAGCTAGCTATCGTTGATTTATTATGATGCAATAGATACAGTACACATGAATAAGCTATGACTCAACTGGGGAAGCGAATTCAGTTTTTTACTGTGTGTATATGACGAAACCAACACTGATGTCTTTGAATGGTAAAATATTCCATCGTTAGTTATTCCTAAGAGTTTGATATGCTTTCTTTCAAATAATAGGTCTAGAGGGTTCGTACTTACACAATTTTGTAGACATTGTGATTCAGAGTGGCCCAAAATTACATTCCCACATGGTCCTAAACACTTAAAAGAGGTAAAGGTGACAAAAATACTGATTATCAAACAGAATTATTGTCATAATCATCGTCATTTTTATCATTGTCATTCTATCTTCATCGTAACGTCATCGTGACCAAGCATGACATGAAAAAAATGTGTCAAAGGACTTACCTTGGTACAAGATGTACTTTCACAAATTTTCTCTGAATGGTTATGAACTGCATACTACAATTTGAGCATACAAAGAATTATCAACTGATATGTATTTGTTTTGAGGATCAATATTTTGAAACTGTAAACTTTCTCAGGGTATAATCTTATTGAGGATCCTTTACATTCGCGCTGAAAATAATAGAAAGTTCCTTCGGTGCATCGGTAAATAACCATATATATTTACTTGAAAATTGCAACGGAATTACCGCTGCCTGTACCGACTCAACTCTACCACCCAAAGAATTGAAAGCACCATTCGTAATTCATTTGTCACATTACAACTACTCGAAGATGGATTTTTTTTGGAAAGCCTTTCTGACATGTTTTTGGCCTTTTCCATTTAGTTTCTTAGATTTCCTTTTCTTCCTCTCTTCGCCATTTTAAATTATTTTGATCTTTTTATGAGCCGAAAGTTTTTTCCTATTATTTTTTGCCTCTTAGCAACGTACAAAGTAATGACGTCATGATAAACACATTGATTTTGCTGTGGAAATTTCGGGAAATAAGCTAAGGATTCTATTGGAATAAAGACTTCATACAGCTTTGCGAAACGGATGATAATCGAGCTTCACATCAACCCTCGGTTTTTTCTTTCTGTCAAGACAGATACATTATTGCAACAGCTTGCTCTCAGAATTCTCTCTGGTGCAGGCGGCAAATTGCAAAGAAAACGCGGTTGCTTGATATATTAACAAATTTATTGAAATTTGTCTGTATCAAAAGTTTGCATTTACATTTTACATTTTAGTACAACAGAGCTGTTGATTTTTCCCAAATGACTTTAGCCCTAGCCTATAGATCTGTGGATTGTTTTTATTTCTTTTTATGAAAAAGACTGTTACTATGTAAAGTGTGAAATGAGGTATTAATATGACTGACCTTACTGATCATTCGAACAAAAACTTTCAAATTGTTCATGAAGGTCTTTGGGTCACCGAAAGTTTATTTTAACTGAGGAAAATTTTCTGCAAAATTGATAATGTGCAAAAGAAAAGCCATCGACTCTCTGTAACCTTATTTTTTTAAAATTATTTACAGGAGCTTTTGTTCAGACGATTCACTTTCAAAAGTGGCCATATGAACGTTAGAAGGACCAGCGCTAATCATTTTACTTGGACTTAGCGTTAGGCCAGTATTTTTGTTTGTGTAAGCTTGTTGTTTAGGAACGAGAAATTGAAAAACTAATTATTAACACAAACTTAGCCTTAGGATAGTTCGAAAAATTTCGAGTCTATTCTACAACCTAAGGGTTAATCACGAACGAAAAATCTGTACTTATTTTAGAAGAAGAAGAAGGATTCTCGCAGGCGATTTCACTTTCTTCTTTACCTTAGTACGGTCGAAAATCAATGGAAATTAAAAGGCACCAGAGAATTGAGAGATCAAAGTTAAACGATTATATCAGTAATTATACAATTGCAGTTCTACGTATTCAAAATGTTGGTACAGGAGTAAAAAAGTGGATCCAAAACTTATGGAAGTGTGCTTTGTATGTTATTAACACGCTCTAGTCGAGAAATGAGAATGCAAATGAGAAACTTATATCATGTAAAGCGCAAGAGATTGTTCACTAAGAATTAAGTTATGATCTTGAGTGCGTGTCTGAAAAGACTACTTGACTGTGAAGCGATAACCAGCTCTTTGAGCGAATTTTATATATTTTTATATGTACTGTTCTCAAAGTCGAGAGTCCTATCTTCACTGTTAAAGTTAGAGATGAAGTTTACTTTTTCAATCAAAACTATATTTTCATTTTTTTTTGAAAAACAATCTAAATTATAAGGAATATTTGAAGAAAGATCTAGACGTTTAATTTCAAAGTAATCAATTGGTGTGCATGTATAATAGACTAGCTTTTTGCGCGGACACCTCGAAAACCACTTAAGAGAGGCAATTATCAGTAGGAACAGAAAAAAAATTCAATACAAGTGAGTTTTTAATTCGCCAAACAAAGCAATGTTTTTGTGGGATGTTATTTAAAGTGCGGCTTTTTGACCTGAAAACGGAAACCGCTCTTTTCTTTGTGTCTTCTTGGACATGCGTCACCGATCCACAAACACTTTATGACTCAACACGCACATGATAAAATTCCAATGATCAAAATGATTTGTTCCAAGCATTTTAGAGTTGATAAATTTAGGATCTCTTACATTTTTGATGAGATCTTTTTAATACAGGTGTTACATAAAAACAGCTGGTCGATCTCGATCAGTTAGCAGGTATGACATCATTTATTGGTTTTATTAATTTCCGCGTTGGATGCCGGCCCTCTTGCCAGGATGTTTAGCAAACGAATATCGTCGCATCCCGGCATGATATTTTAATTTAGAGAGCATATGATGCTGATTTCCCCCTAGCAATAGGATTTGAAACATTTCAAACTAAGAGCAGTCATTAGTCGAGAATATTGATCGTAGTTTTGATTTTGCCATCCGACCCCGAACTAACATCCGGTGGCGGGCGAATTACTTCAAGGAATAACATCTGATTACTACAAAATGCGCAAATAACTGAAATCAGTAGCACTCGATCTTCAGCTTTTTTCATGAAACGAACAATAGACCCCAATATCGTGGCAAATTTGTCTCGTTTTTTACTATCGACTCATTTAACGCAAAGAATGGAAAAGAATTATTAGAGTTTAACTTGAACTCACCTGAGTATAACAATTTGCGGTACAACGTGCTTTTTTTACAATTTTGTCATAAGAAATGGAAAATCCTTGGACACTCAAACAACACATAGCCACGCAAGTGAGGAAGAAGAATCTGACGAGATGACCATCGTGAAGAAAGCGAACTTCTAACGCCATCCTACAAAAAGAAGTTGAGAAGTTGAGAGACAGTGAAGTCTAATATTGCCGAGACCCTCTGCACATTAATCAACCTTAGAAGAAAACGGAAAATTATCAGAGATCGTCTACGCATTTGTTTTATAAACGATTAGCTATGAGGCAAACAAAACAGGAATATTGATTGGCGGAGGTCAATGACGTGAATAAGAGGAATTAATATGCACATTTGGCCACAAACGATGTAAGTAGATTTTAGATGATAACCAGGAGCAAAAGAATCCAAAAGTGAACAAATTTTTGTAATTTTCAGAGACTGTAATAACAGAAAAAGAAGAAGAAATGCAGCTGAGGCCGATGTAACGGAATATTTAGAGCGGAACGAGTGATAATTGCTCTCAGCAATGAATTGATACGTTTTCCTCTCGCTAGGAAACTCACACTGATCCATTCAAAACTTTTGTACGCGCAAAAATTTTGATTGATAAAAGTGCTTATTTTTAGTTACATATTAGGGTTAGAGGTGACTCTCAGGAGTGGTACTTTTCTAGAAGTTATGAATAGAAAATAAAATTGATAACAGTTTCTACTTTTTTCTATAAACTTTTTGAGTCGAGAATGTCACTCTATTTGTTCTCTAAGTGTGATTCTGCGCAGGCTTGGGGTCTAAATTTAGAAGAGAAAAAGAAATGAAAAAGAAATTAAAGAAAAAAAAACCATTGATAGCCAACCAAGGTTTTTCAAAAGAGGTCCTCGACGACATAAAGTTTCATCATAACTATACTTTTCCGCTGTTAACTGCGAAGTATTGAATTAATTCTTCAGCCATATGCATGATAAACGAACCGGCCATAAAACTTATGATAAAATATGTCATGTACGAGAACAACTGCAAAAGCATGAAGCAACCGGAGCAAATATATTCTGACAGGAAGTATTGTGACGTCAGTCTATCGTAGCTAATTCCTCCCTTCCGACCAACCATCCCAATGATTCATGAGTTGTCTCAGACAATTTCCGGTACTCATTCACACTCCTGCTTATTTTAGAAAGAGAAGCTGCAATGGTACCACGTCTATTCGAGGTGCATCAGTACGGCGCTTATTCGATTTTCAGTGCGTGAATCATGCATTAGCCGATCCTGTTTCCGGGGTAAAATACAATAGAGAACATATTGTTTCCAATTCTTTATCAGATAAATAGAGAATAATACATGGGCGCGCGTAGATATGAAATTTGTCTTCTCGTGTTCAACTCGACATCTTACTCGTGCGCTGCGCTCACTCGTGAGCTATCGAGTGAAACACTCGAGGAGAAATTCCATTTTGTTAATTTCGAAACGCTTAGTTCGTACACTCTTTAATTTAGTATCGGTTTGTTCTGGTTTATTTTTATCAATCAGTCTTCGTTAGTTAATGATTATTACATAATAAGTTTGTTGTCTCCAATCAATTGCCATTATAAGGTTCGATTTTCGATCATCGTTACTAAATCATCGCTATTAGTTTGTTCCTCGATGCTTTCGCTGTCAGTTATCTGCTATCATTAGGAGTTAGACCAAAGTAAGTCTTATCTATTTTACATTTACGATGTTTACCTTTTGTCTATATTATTGGTGTAGTTCTCGTATTCAGTTTTCTGCGCAATCGCTTCATTTTTAGTCAGGTTAATGTTACATTTCGCAACGCATTTTTCTTAGCTTAGTCTCTGTTGTATTTTCTTTTAGTTCGAACCACACAAACTCAATCGCTACTTCGATCAAACACAAATACGTCTCAGCGCTATGTTCTACAATTATTAAAGATCGCTTCACATTCTATGTGCGTTCGTCTACTCAGCCGCCCACGTAACCTTTTTAGGTTACACACATCTACACGCGCCTATTCTCTATTAATCACGCGTCAATCAACAAAACAGTCTCTATTATGGTTCTTTAGTTCTTTCCTAAATATATTCATTAATAATTACATTACTCGATGAACACCTATATAATTATGCATTTTTATATTTAAATTTTTTGAAGATAAGCCTCTAATGAACACAACCAGCCTATTTTTCCTCACAAAATACATATGGACGAAATTCTAATTCAATTTCGCAAGAAATACAATTGGCACTATTTGAAATATATAATCAGCAATCAATGATAAAGAAATGCGAGGTTAAATTACAGAAATACTTTAACACGGATTGAGTCGGATTGCATGTTAAGAGTTGGTTTTAGTTCTCTGATGAATAACATCTCGTGCACCAAGCAATCGAATCTATTTTTGCATTTCTTTAGAACATCGAAGCGCCTCAGTAGGACCTCGCCTCAGTAGGACCTCGCCAAGGAATAGAAGATGACCGTTGTTTATGTCCGTCTACGCGTACGTGTAAGTGTCCGCGCATATAGCCCACACAACCTGCATCGCACAGATCACATTAAAAACGAAAAACAATGCATTGTTGGTTTACGATCTGTGGCTTTTTCTCTTGTACCTTTAGGTCTTAGTTGATTTTACGGCTAACGAACACGGGTTGGACAGTTGTCTGTACTTTAAGGTTGAGGTTCTTGAGTTGTTTCTTGACATAATTTGCTGAATTTTGGTCCTTGAATGGTATGAACACTCGAACAATGGCCCCTGGTTCTTTTGCCCCTTGTGAGGGGTGTTGGCCAGCTACTCTTGAATGAACAAAATCGTTGATGGTGGAATTAATCAGACGTTGTGGGTATTTAAGTGTTGAGAAAACTTTCTCTAGGCGATCACGCACGTCAGAGAAATACCTCCAAGAGGAAGATAATCGGTGTGCGCGATCAAGCGTGGCGGCCAATCAACTCCGTTTGTAACAATTGTCTACATGACTTTGATATTGTAGTAATAGACCTGTGTTAGTTGGTTTTAAATCAGTAAACCTTGGTTTCCATTCGGGGAGCACAGTTGAGTAGTTGAGTGCCAAGGAAAGGAAGTATCAGTGCCATTCTTTTCTACCTCCATGGTGAATTTGATCGACGTGTGCACGTTATTAAGAGTGTGTAGGAAATCAGTCGCTGTTGTTGCGTCAGGCATTACAGTGAGCGTGTCATCAACATATCTGCGGTAGAATGATGGGAGCTCTCCATGGCGCCTAAGGGTTTCTTTGATAAAGGACATGAAGACATTAGCTAGTAAAGGCCTGAGCGGGGACCCCATAGCAACGCCATCATTCTGTTTGTTTAGAGCTCCATTGAATTGAAAAAGTTGGCCTTTGGTGCCTACACTCAAGAGATCGACTAGATCCGTTCAAGTTGTACGTTGTATCGAACCAATTGTCCTTGAAAGCTCTGTCGGCGAGGATTTCTAAAGTTTCATCTAAGGGTACATTTCATTCGTAAGTTCACAGCCGGTATCCTTCGCTGTATACTGACTAAGGTTTAAGGGCTTCAGTTTTTTATCGAACCATTTAGCAAGTTGTATGTGTGCGTTGCGATAATATGGGTCGCATAGCTCACCGTTCTCTATGGGTTTTTGGTAACCCATATAGAGAACTAAAACCAACTCTGAACGTGTAATCCGACTCAATCCGTGTTAAAGTATTTCTGTAATTTCATCTCGCATCCTATATCGAGTAAATTATTGCAATTATCAATACTCGCAAATTTCATTATCCTTGACAATGGCGTCAGGAAGATTCCGAGACGTCGGTTTATACCGCTATTTTTTACGTGTTTACGTATTTCCAGTTATGTGCATCAAAAAAGAAAAGAAAAGAAAAAAAAAAAAACTCACAAAACAAATTACCTGCATGAACCTGCTTTAAACACAACGTTACCAGTGCTCTGTGGATACAGCTGATGCAAGAATTATGACGATACAAGAAGCGAATATCAGTTATTATTTCCTCAAGGAATCGTACTGGATTGGAATTAAACTCATCGTTTGGAGACAATGGTGACTAATAAGTGAAACCAATAATCGTATTAACTCACACTCGGCAGGGGAACGACGTGTGTCGGATAAACTTTGATGAAATTGACAACACAGCAAATGTTGTCTCGGCCCCTAGCTAGTTATTTCCATGTCCACTGACGTAAACCGTCATTTTAATGTAAACATCATGTGCTCGGATGAAAACTTTAATGTTTTCCATGACAAATATTCCTTTCAGTAAAATGAACAGGGTTGCGAGTATTTTTGTTTTTAAAAAATACTTTTAGCACTGCAAATTTACGCAAATCCTAATTTTATCCCGAAAGGGTCCCCTTTTACTTTTTAATCCTTTCATTACGTGATAAAGTTAATGCACCTGGTCCAATAACAGGCAATCAAGGACAAAGTAAACTCCTTGTATAAAGATTGCATAAAGAACTCTTATGTCTCTTTTTATCTGATTCTGTGACGAAAGGCCTCGTCCTTGTACTGAGGTTTCAAGTTGTGTTGAAAACTATGTCATACTATTATGAGGTCAATAGGACATTACACCACTTAAACGGAATGATAGTCGAAGTTAATTTTACACTAGTGCCCTATGCACCATTAAAAGGTTAGGCAATTTCAAGCCGTAGCTACTCACCTAAATATAATTAACGAAGTGTCATAAATGACAGCATCCTAAGACAGCTGCGAAAATCATCAGCATCTAAAGATGAAAAAGGAAAATTACCAGAACACTTCTAGAGATTTGTAATTTGCCTCTTGCTTACCATCATGTCCGAAAATAAATTAAAAATTATGATAAGGGAAATTTTCTTCGTGCAAAAAGGAAAAATAAGGTGTAACTTTTCCATGCGAGTTAAATTGGGATTATTTGGTGTACCCAACAACCTAAAAATGTTTGCTCAAGGAAGTAGTCTCCAGTTTTAATGTTTTCAGACTAATATAAATTGATGTCTTGTGCCTTTATCTTGGATTTTATCGATGGCTCTTATCATTACATCTAGTTTCATAATGGTTTTATATTTGTAGCGTCAAATTTTTTTGCTAGCTATCTTTATAAGTTTCATATAATAACTGCCATTCAGTTATGCAGTTTTTCTTATTATGGTGTTCGTTTTTTTCTTACGTGAAAGCGGAATAATTCACGAAAAATGCGTCCGCTTCTCCCATTTCCTGTTTCATAACTGTAGTTAAAATTCAAAAAGGAATAACGTGATACAAATTGCCTGATACTCTAACACAGAATTAACAAAACAACGCCATAAAAGAAAAACAACAAGTGCAACAAATAACACCTTTCCTCGGTAAACAAGTCAAGATTCCGTTCTTCCGCTAGTTGTCACCATCCTACGGATGATGTCGAAGATCATAAAAGTTTTATTGCGGAGACTGAAAGATTCCAAGCTGTTTAACCTGACGGAAAAAAGCTTTCAAAAGCAGTTGTGGTTTTTTTAAGGGCTTTTAAGGGTAATTTACAAAGCTTGACAGCATTGTTTGGAAGTCTGCAGGAAAACGTGATGTGGTTCTTAAATGAGCTGGCTACACTGTACATTTGAATGTGTAAATAAACCTTCTCCCCGACACAACTGTGCGAAACGAAAAAAAAGACTAAAAGGCTTCAAATATTTTCTACAAATACCGACTGATAAAAACTTATCATTTAGCCTTGATTTTGTGCTATTCACTGGTCGTTAACCTTGCTTCTCAATCAGACGTAAGAAAACGCCTTTAACTTCACATCCTCAATTATGCTAAGCTGTGCGTGGGTTTGTTCTGTTCATGTCGCAATGTTAATGCGGTCATTATATAGCTGATTCTTGCATTAATGTTACAAAAAATTTGTTTAGAAAATATTACTTGCTCAATAATGACAATTTTTCTCAAATTTGACAAGTATTAAAAGCGTCTTCACAGAATCATAACCCATAATTTCTATCATATCGGTCGTTAAATTACGAAGGACAAGTGTTATAATTCTATTGTAAGTATTAAAAACGTCCTCAGATCCTTTAAACCTGAATCATGCGAGAAATAGCTGCGTCATTATCTTCATATTTCAATAGCAATCATGCGGTTAAGTCTTAGTTATTATTTTATTGTACCTGAGGAGGGATATTCCGTCTAATACGACGCTCAGCCTTTGTAGATCGTACAAGACATTTGGTGTAAAATTGCCTTCGCTGCTATGCATTTTACCGGCATAAGAGGGACAATAAATATTTAAAGTCACGTACCACGACTATTTCTTAAAAGATAGCCTGGTCTATACGTTCATCTTAAAATCAAATCTAAGGCTATTCAAGCATCTAGATGTCATAGTCAGTGTCCATACTGGTCCCCGTCCAATATACACGGCGGCTAATGAGATGTGTATTGGACTGTTGGATATTTCAGACACAAAACAAAAGAAGAAGTAGAAAGTTTGTGAGGAATAAAAAAAGACTCTGTCAGGCAATAAATCCATAACGTATCGTCGTTTCACATTTACGAGAACTCAAAATCCCGTCGGGGCGAGAAACCCACCAAGGCTAGAGACCCGTCGGGACTGGAAACCATTTAGACCTGAAAAATCATTAGCACTGGAGGTGTGATGAACGCGGCTCAACTATGTTTCAAGTTGCCATGACAACCTACAGCTTCCATATGTCATGTAACCCTACACTATATCGGAACCAATAGCAGCTCACACATTGATCTCCAAAAAATAAAACAAAAAAAATTAACAAAGAAAAATATACTAGTTTTTCAACGATTAAGCATTACCGCCGTTCACATCTTGTGAGTTCTGGGCTTCTCTTAATGTCATTTCCTGTAAATTTTTGCTTGAAATATGCATAATGAAATATGTAGATTAACTAGATACAAATGGACTTCATCAGGAGCCATTAATGATGAAAGCCTTTGAATTGTCTTAACACTTTTTTTTCTCGTATATAAAGTATATCTTATATTATATATTCTCTCTCTCTTTTTTTTATCTAATAGCCGTTAATATATTCTCGCGAAAAAGGCTCGTAAATCAACTATGTAAGAAAGTTCTTTTTTTATGACATGGCCAATTCTAGATATTTTGCCTCACGAAGAATATGGATAAAGTCGGTCTGCAGATTTGGATCTAATACTGACCGCTGTGCTTTTATAAAAAAAGAAAAAAACAGCTTTTTATCACCCAGCGGAAAAGACGTCACTCACACTTATGTTATAGAATTAGTACCGTTTATCTATTCTCACTGTTCATGTTTTTTTAATTATTTGATTGTAATCGCCGACTGTTGAATTTAACGTCAATCGTTCAGCGCAAGGTGACCTGGATCGGAAATGGAAGATCACGTTCAACCAATAAAATTATTGGTTTATTACACTAAGTAAACGTTTTATTGTAATCTTGTGATGAGTACGTGTTTTGTTAAACCCAGAGAAGGGAATACAAAAAAAAAAAAAAAAAAGGAAAAAGCACTAAAAAGTGTGGTTTATGCGCCCAGCGACCGGGAATGCATCGTGATCTCGAGACTTATCAGATTTTGTAGGCAGCAATCACGTATTCCCAACACGTAGACTATACCTAATTTGTAGAAAATTTCGCTCTGACGAAGGGCTAACGCTCGGAACGTCAGCTTTACAATATCTTTTCAGTGACTCATTTACTGATGTCAAATCAGTCGGTAGAATCAATTCAAATCCTTTTGTCATAACCCTTAACTGAGAACGCAACAGAAACTTGCCCCCTTATAACTGCGATAAAGTCATAAATGGCGATCTTTGGCCATCTACGAGAAGCGTCTGTTTAAGGGTTATAATGTTCAAACTTCGAGTGACCCTCTGAATTCTTCGCCTGACCCTATGAAGAGCAAATTTTACATTCCCAGGGCTCTCACCTGTACAAAGAATCCTCTTGCGATCTCTTGATACTCCAAGCACCGTAAGTTTGAAGGTTTTTTTAAACTCACCACACATTAAAAGTGCAACGATTACTTCCAAGTGCGACAGAGCAGATTGTCCTTCCTTTACTCGATTTCTAGGAATCTATATTGCCTAAATCTTTACAGCCCTAGATACTTCCTTTGGCTCTCCTTCTGTCTGCATGTATACGAGCTTGCTGACATACAAGGTTGAACAGCACCCTCTTCTGAAGACAACACACATAATCAAAATGTACGTAATGAATGGCTGTGAACATTTCCGGTAAAGAATGATAAACTTAAAAAATGACAAGGAAAATACAAAACAAAAGTACAAAAGAGAAATAAAAGGGAATCATAAATGAAAGAATGAATGGTATCAGGTGTGCTCTGACATGATCGCAAAGCTCAGGGACGAGGGAGATGGTTGATTGTCCCAAGCCGGAGAAACCTTTTTAACGCCCGTAAAAGACATCGTCAAATAAGCAGCAGACAGTTCAATATATTGATAGAATACTTCTTAAATCTAGCGACACACCATATTTTGGTGCAAAGACGGTTTCTTAAATGCAATAAACTTCCCACAGTTGCAGAATCACCACTCATTTAAGATTAAGAAGGAATCTCATCTAAAAGCACTACAAATGTGTAATAAAGGAAAGACACAATAAACGAATGCTTTGCACTTTGTTTCAAAGTCAGTTCCTAAAATCCTTTTAGTAATGGCCGTAAGTAATTGATTAATTTCTTCTGACATGTTTTGTTCATCAAAATCTGATTGCACTATGCCAATCAACTGGCAAAGTGACTTAAATTGCTGTCAAATACTCAATTAAAATAGCATTGTTTATACTTTATTACTAAAATTACCAATAGGAAAATAAAGTCGAATATCCTGAAACATCGTTTGTTAATCTATGCCACACAGGTCAATGGTGCTTTTCGCGCGCCCTGATTGGTTTGTTCGGAAGTGATGAAAGCTAGCCATCGACACTGAGGTGAATAGTCCAGTCAGCTTTTCAACTCAAAAAGTCAAAACTCAAACTTTTCTTGTTTTTAAGAAAACAGAAACACGCGCCAAGACTATGTTTCAGTTTGCTGACAAAATACATCAAATTTTTTGGTTTTTGTATGGTAAATGTATTCCAGTTGACGATGACTCAACGAAGTGGAGGTGCGAAGTGATGCAATTTACCTCGTCACTTCGTGACGAGATAAATGTGTACCACTGTTCACCTTTCGCAAAAACCAGGCCAGAGCCCGATGTAACTTGAGCAGCCATGACTTGAGAGGTGGTTTTAGTTTTTTCCCGAAATAGCCTATAATGAATTGATCTTTTTTATAAGAAAATAAATGTTATCGATAAGCTAAGAACATATGAACATACCATGATCTCTTTCCTTCATAAAGCGAAAAGTTGTGTAGTCAAGCCTCAGCCATGAAAAATGACTACAAGAACACACACACGATTTGCCCATCTACAACTTACATGTACGTATTACTAAATACTTGTCGAGTCGTAACTTCGCATCATTTTCCCTGATTTCCCTGATAGAGACCAGACGGAAGATGAATTATGTCATAAAAATTTCAGTGATGCAACTGCCTGGTTCAGCCGGATTCGCAGAGTGAAATTAACTTTGTTAACGTTTGCTAACTAAAAATGTGTCACGCAACCTGCGTGACATAAGTTTTAGTGTAGCCAGCTAAAACACCGTAATGCTCACCTGATATGAAGTCCAAAGTCATAACGAGATATACGAGGTAAAACCCTAAGCGTAAAAAAGCTCAGGATGCTGATCGTCAAATATGATAAAATTCGCTATCGGGAATTTTCGGTTTTTTGAGTTTATTTCTTTTTTTTTGTAGCCGCTAGCTAACTAACTAGCATCAGTGTTTTATCATCTAAAGCTCTACAATCTGTGGGCTGAGAATAAGCGGATTTTGCTAAAAAACTCAATCATTTTGTGGGTGTTGTTGTTTTTTTTTTTTTGAGTTGGAAGTTGCATATTTGTGAGTTATTTTTTGGACGCTTTCAAAAATTTCCTCGACATGTAGTGCTTTCGTTCAGCGGCCTATCGTATTTACTATTTGTAAATAGAAAAAATATCTCCCAGAAAGAAAGAAATAAATTGCTCCCTGCAAGGTGTCAACTCTCAATTCGTTCCGAACCCTCTTTGCCATAACATATCAGTTTGAGAGACTAGGCACGTGCACAAACGTAAATTAATTTCGTGCGCGTGTGCATATGATCAAGAGAGCTTGGTAGCCGCCTCTTCCATCGAAACGTGTAGTTTGTCACGAAAGTAAATTTTTGTAAATCATGTTTTAGAGATTTATTTGAAGGAGAGCATGGCGTCCTTATCGTCACAGCTTCCAAAGCTATTTCGGCCGTCAAATTCGTCTCCCTTTTCGATATTTCTGCAATCAAGGGCCATTAGTTCGTTTGTGAGCAGCAAAAGCCACGAAGGATATGGTAAACCAACCATTAGTGGCGATATGTTTGGCGGGGAAATTCAATCTACGGGTACATCTCATTGCTCATGCTGTCTTATTTTCGTTACAACATAGGTCGTCGTAACTTCTACACATACTCTGCGGAGCCATTTCATCCTTTGCCAGGGAAAACGCCCGCATGGAAATCTCCAAAAGAAGCTGTGGAAGTGATTGAGTCAGGTGAGCTTGAATTTTATTCTTTCCACAAGATGGGCTTTCGTTTTCAGCTTCTTTGTGTAAAATTGTTGTTCAATTCAGTCGAAAACGACGCTGTTCAAGTTGAATTATTTCGAGAAATGTTACTGAAATTTTTGAGAAGTAAAAGGAAAAAATCACTACCGAAGCCAATTAAAGTCGCTTCGACATCAGCAGGTACAGACTGAAGATAATGTATACTGTGCAGTGATTTCGTGCGAAATCAGTTTTAATGGCACGTTATACAATTTGGGATGAAATCTCCTGCAAAGCAGGTGCTACGAAATATGCTACAGACGAAGGACTGTCACCCCCTTTAAAAAAAATGGAATGCCTGTCAACTTCCTTTGGTGGAGCAATGAAAGGATATGGATGACAACAGGTTATTTTTCTTTTAATTCCCGCAAAGTGAAGAGAAAGCTTGATGTACAGTATTACTGAGCTCATTCAGGGTTTTTCCAATGTTTAATTGTCCTTTTTTTTTTAGGAATGAAGGTGTTTGTGCATGGAGGGGCAGCTACCCCTCTACCACTCCTTGATGCAGTGGCAAAGAGAGGAAAAGAGGTTGGCCTAAAGAATGTTGAACTGATTCATATCCACACGGAAGGATCAGGTGAATTGGTGAAGCCTGAATATGACGGTGAGTAAATTTCGTGGCATCATTAAGCTACAGTGGGACACCCCCCTGGGTAGTAGTGTTAATTGTGCTATAATGTCAAGGACATGCATGGAAATGGGAACAAATGCACATGGCAGACAAAGCAGTTTGTTTACAGCATGTGTCTGTTTTTTAGTCAAGGATTCTATACCTGGTATTTCTACCAAATATTTTCCAGTTCTATTTGTTTCCCACATGATGGAACCACTTCTGATGTGGATGCAGGTGACCTTTTGACTGGTTACTTCCAGTCTTCTTCAGGTGATGATGTCGACTTGAACATTTCACCTAATGATTTGTTTTTCTCTACTCTGTTCAAAACCAAGCAATCACAAGAGACCTTACTGCTTAATATGGTGATTTACGAAGAAATAAGTCCTCTTTGCCAGACTAGCAATTTAGAAGAGAAGTTACCATCAAACCATGATGAAAAATCACAATCCTTTCTCATAAATCACATTTTTCCTTTCTGAAATGATTCCAGGAATTTTCAGAAGCAACTCCTTGTTCATTGGAGCAAACTGTCATAAAGCTGTCAATGAAGGACGTGCAGATTTTACACCTATCTTCCTTAGTGAGATTCCATTGCTTTTCCAGCGCAAGATAATTGACATAGATGTGGCTCTGATACAAGTAAGTCCACCAGACAAACATGGATTTTGTACTCTGGGTCCAAGTGTAGATTGTACAAGAGCTGCCATTCAGAATGCCAAATATATTATTGGTATGAATTTTACATTTTTATGCCATACACACATTTATACTTGTCATATGTTTTATTAAATATATATGTTATTCACCAGACGGGAGGTTCATATTGGGGAAAACTGTGCCCGAGGTCTTGGATACGGTACACAAGACAGAGGGCACAGTTTTTCCCAATACGGACCAACCTTGGCTTGTGAATAACACTTTTATTTTTTCTAAAACCTAACAAATGGTTATGAAATGAAATGCGATGGTTGTGAGCGGGCCAGATGGGGAGAACACTGCCCGCTTTTGGAACCAATCAGATTGCAGGATTTGTAGAATACTGCCTGTTCACAAACTGAGAAAAAAATAAAAATTACTATAAAATTTCATGTTATTTAATATTAACCTTCTAATTGAACAACTGCTCTGTTTTGTGTAATATGTTGGTCCTAAGGTACATTACAGAGACCTGATGCAACATTTCAGTCATACCAAATAATAACTGTTTTGAAGGTGCTGAACACTTCACCCCTAAGATCTCATCAGTAAGTTTCCTTACTGTATGCCAGATTTCATGATAACAATCCCCTAATTTATATTTCTCTTTTTCTCCTTACCCGTCTGCTTGATATTGTATTGACTGTGTATGGAGAAATTCTGTCTTGGTCACTCATGGTGGTATAAGAGTTAAAGGTCTAGGTAATCCAAGAACAGAGGAAATGAAAAAGTGACAGGATCAGGAAATGAATATTGTATTCATTTGTGCAGTATATCTGAATTTAGGGATACCCACTAAACCAATTAGTTTTTCTATAATAATATTACTGTTATATTATTTTCAAAGGTATTAAATGGAATTGTTACATAGTTTATAAGATTTTAGCATCATAAGAAATAGACAAGGAAATAAAAACATAAACTTAGAGCAGGATAAGCTGCAAGAATTCTGTATTTGATTAGATCATTGGTATTTGACTCCTAATTTGCTAAAAGATAAATACTGTTAATTTTTTTGTATGATGGTGACAATAAATCCAGGTTGTTCAATGTGCATGGTAAATTTTTTAGTTTTTTTTTCTTCTCTGACATGAATTATTCTCATTAACACATTGTAGGGCTTGTGAACCCACAGTGTCCTCGCACTCACGGCCCAGGAGGCATCCACCAATCCCATCTTGATGTGCTATGTGTCTCAGAGTTTAATCTCCCAGAACTGAAGATTAATCCAGAGACTCCAGAGGAAGCCAAAATTGGTCAGTTAATTGCTGACAACCTTGTGGAGGATGGTGCCACTCTTCAAATGGGTCAGTGGAGAAACTATTCACTTGTAACTCACTGACTAATTACCTGCATGGGACCTGCTTGTTAAGCCAGTGGATACATTTACCCTTTAACTCCCAGAAGTGGTAAACATAACTTTATCCAGCAAACAGGTAATGAGAAAACTCCAAACACATCAATTAGAAGATACAGATATTATCTTGATCAACACCAAATTCTTGTAACCGATTTACAAGGAAATAAGCAGCTACTAGAAGGGCGATTTAACCATCAGATCTTGGCAATTGAAGGGTTAATTTAACTAATCATAAATCTTAGGGCCTGAAAATTCATCTGGATCTTTCCATTAATTGCTTATAGCCCATAAGTTTGACTGGTGTCTTATTACTCCCTACAGGATCACCCTTGAATTAAATGTAATGCCCATGAGAGTAAACAAAGTGATTACTAATTTAAGAAGCTCCTGATTGTCAAACAAATTCTCCTTGTCAGTACCATGGGAAATGTAAAGAGAGCAGTGAGGAGAATATGAATACCATTGTTAGGGTGTAAAAGGTTAACTTGTAGTGTTTTGTTTTCTATTTGACAACCCAACAGGAATTGGTTCCATACCAGATGCCTGCTTGAGTCGATTGATGGATCATAAAGACCTTGGCATCCACTCGGAGATGTTCAGTGATGGTGTAGTAGCTCTAACTGAAAGGGGAGCCATCACTAATGCTTTTAAAAAAGTGTTACCTGGCCGATGTGTGGGAAGTTTTGTGATTGGAACAAAGAAAGTGTTTGAATTCATTGACAATAACCCTTTTGTAGGTGAGTTGATGATTTGTTGATAAATAACTTGTGGATTTTGAAGTTTCAGGAAGTTCAGCTGATGATGTGGATACATTTCCTTAAATAACTACCTCACAATTTTCCCATAGCCAATAAATTCTTGTTGTTTGCAAAACAGAGAAAGATGAATTTTTGTCAGACTTGTACTGGCTAATAAGACCAAGCCCTTTGAGGCTTACCTTTAGATGCATCATTAACTTCTTTTTGTATCTTGTATGGGAATATAAGACACTTTGAAAGGAGAATCAAACAAACTGTCTGAAGCTATTTTTATTAAGGTTTAGATACTTCCATACACCCTTTCAATGAGATCAGTGATTTTATGGAAAATGTTACCATATATTCTTTTTGCAATATCTATAACTTGATATACAGCTTATCCCCCGTGTAAAGAGTATTCACTGCACAAATATATATTTACTTTGTTATACCATTAATTATCATAATGTTTGATGCAAAATTATCTTTGTCCTCATTTTAATCATGTTTTCACTGTTAATTTTTGTCCTCTTAAAAGTGATGTTGGATGTTGGATTTGTCAATTTGGTGTCAGTAATTGCTCAAAATCCTAAAGTGACAGCTATTAACTCATGTATTGAAGTGGATCTCACTGGACAAATTGTTTCAGACTCTATTGGAACACGAATGTATTCAGGTAATCTACATAAAATATGTGAGGAGAGGGAGTGAGATCTCTGTGACCAAACCCTACTTGTTGTTATGCTGTAATTTGTAGTTTTGTTTGTTTGTTTG
Source organism: Pocillopora verrucosa (assembly GCF_036669915.1). NCBI lineage: Eukaryota > Metazoa > Cnidaria > Anthozoa > Scleractinia > Pocilloporidae > Pocillopora > Pocillopora verrucosa. The sequence continues at coordinate 1,657,120 of NC_089318.1, forward strand.
CTGTTTGGTTGTGATTGAGTAACATGAAGACACGCCATATTGCATATTACAAAGCGCCACTCCATTCTAGTAAAAAATACATGTAATAATAAATAAAACCATGTACACTCTTTGTGCGTGATTGGATTGATTTTGTTCGTGAGTTTTGATTAGTTTACGAATCCCTTCGGCATTTTTGAGTAACCTTACAATATTTAGCATCTTTTCAGGTGTCGGAGGCCAAATAGACTTTTTACGTGGAGCAGCTTTAGCACTTGACGGATGTGGTAAACCAATCCTGGCCCTAAATTCTGTTACCAAGAAAGGAGAGTCAAAGATTGTTCCTTTCTTGAAGGAAGGTAAGTCAAACGGGTGCAGAATGGTTACTAGACTTTGCCGTATTTTCACAGTTATTGACCTCCGGCATTAAGCGCAAACTTAGCATTATGGACGATACGTTGGCTGTTTTATTTGGACATAGTTTGAATTAGCACGGGTTTTTACTTAACCTCCTTGAACTTACAACGTCAAAAGGATTTCAGTAAAACTTGAGGCAACTTAAGAAGAGTTTCCTTTTACGTTGCTAAAACGCACCTTTTGAATTTTTTCCCTATGCGCTGCAACAAACCCGGCAACATAAACGGTCCATTACAGCCTTGGGTATGGGTGTCAGAAGTTGTGTCAGTGTTTTTAAAAGCACTCCAAAATATTTCCTCCACTTTCCTCCTCGTTGAGTCAAATTCCTCATCACGGCTATCAAAGAATGAAGGCAAATTTCAATGCTTTTAGTTATTTCATTATTAATTATTTATTTTATTATATATTTATTGAGCCAGTTATCAGAGTTACTTCGTTCTTTTCATTTTGTACAGGTGGAGGCGTTGTGACAACTCGTGCGCATGTGCATTACATCGTGACTGAATAAGGAATCGCTTACCTGTTTGGGAAGAATCTTAGGCAAAGAGCTTATGAACTCATTAAGATCGCTCATCCTGATCACCGAGAGTGGTTAGAGAAAGCTGCTTTTGATAGACTTAAATGTAAACCATCGCCTGATTAAGGCTCAAGTTCGGCACGCCAGTCTGGGACCGAGTCCCGTGTTTGACACGTGAGAGTTGAAACTCTCCAGAACTCTGGTCGTCAAGTCGACAAGTCGACAATCAGCAGAAAAGTTTAATTTACATGTACATGTGTTGTTGCTAAAGGTGACTTTTTGAATTAAATTTCTTATAGGAAAGTTTGTAAATAAAATATGAAAGACAGTAAGATTTGAGCTGGGCAAAGAAATAGAGAAAGATGTTTTTCCTCTTGTCACGAGCTTGGGACAAAGAAAATTCCATGAGGAATCGAACCTCTGACCTTCGGACTCCGTGCTCCGATGCTCTTCGTTTATATTTTATGGCAAAGTTTATAGTTCCATTGTTGAATTATCAGAATTACCATTGCAGAGTTATTACACAATACCATACCATGTCGCTTAAACAAAATTTATATCGGGTTTTGTTTTTATCGCACACTTGGTTTAAGGACAAAAAAAGCCTTAAATTGATCAATCGCAACACGTGCAAACTGAGAGATTCTATGAAATGAAGCTATTTCAAGTATCAAGAGGAGTGATCAAACAATGCCCTTTCTGCAATAAACTTTCTTTTATTCTTCAATACATGAACAGAAGTTTTTTTCAATGAGGAAATAATCACGTTCCTCTGCTATTGTGCATTTATTGTAACATGATACAGCAACAACTGCAAATCGTAAGCATTTGTAAACCCTTTAACTCCCATGAGCAACCAAGAAAGAAAATTCTTACAATAAAAATACAAAAACATTGCAATATCAAGCAAAAAAGTGACGAGAATAAAGAAAACTATCAATTAGGAGATTCTTAATTGATCCAATACCAAATACTCCGAAGTGACACAAGAATTTTGTGGCAGACATCAAGGAGAATTTCTGATGAGATCTAGGGAGTGAAAGGATTATACAATTTTTTCGATACATAACTTACAATCAAATGTCAAATAGGGATGTCAATGCAATTCTTTTCTAAAGTGGTTGCAAGTTAGTGGAATTCCAGCTACCGAAAATAATAAATGTTCTATATCTTAAATATATAAAAATAATATTCTTTTTTTTTTTCGGAGATCAGAGTGTGAAGTAAAATCTAGAATTTACTCTTGCACACCTTTAAGATATCGGACAAAATTGAGTATTTCCCTGTTAATTTTTAAAGTTCCTGGTCGTTGTAGTTATTTACTTGATTAATATGCAAATGTTTGGAAAGCCCTTAAAAAGCGATAGATATCACTAAAGACTAAAAATACAAACAGAAGTGCAAGGTACGGCTTACACAGAACAAATAAGATGATATCTAACTTAAAGAGCTGAATCTTAAGAACCATACAACTCGAGGTGCATTTTTTCCAAAAAATATACTTTCAAAAATTATGCCGTGTAAAGGATAAATAATTAATCGAGAGTAATTATGATAAACATTTAAATGACAATTATTGAGATGTTCAGAGCCGGGGTCTTCTCGGCTTGAAATAAATTTTAAAGCCCCTATTTGGGGACAAAGGGTGCACCAATACACGTTTCACAGACAGAAACATTGCTTCAGGGAACGAGATGACCGTCATAACGATATCTCTTTCTTTCATTTTCTTGGGTTATGAGTGTTTATCGACTGCGCGATAGTTTCCGAACGTTGCTTTGTTAGAATTTTGGAAGTGGAAAGGAGAACGCACGCTTTTTCGTCGCGAACCAAGGGCGCTAGGCTTGGTCCTACTTGGTGAGTTAATCCTTAAAACCGTAAGAGTGACCAGAGTCTAATTTCTCCTAACAATAATATTGCTAAATCATTTATTAAGATCACGAGAATAAAGGAAATGATCACCAACTTAAGAAGCTTTGATTGATAAACAAATTCTCCTTGTCAGTACCAATGGAAATGTAAAGAGAAGAGTGAATAGAATATAGATCCCGATGATAGAGTGTAAAGGGGTTAACCTCAACTGCGCAGATTGCCATGACAAAATATAACTTATTATGCTGATAGGGTAACCCTTCTCGATTGTAGGTAAGGCACCTACCTTATGAGGCAGCCTTTCCTTATGCTCAATAGAGTACAACCTCTGCCATTTACATTATTTACATTAATTAGCAATGGTGACGACATTGACAACCAAAAAAAGCGGAATTTTTTTTCGCCTCAAGCAAGATGAAAACCACGACATATTTTCCAAATTTATCGTATTTTTCACAAATCAAAGGTAAAGGCGGTCTTTTGAGATGACTCTGGCTTTTTCAACAGAGAAATAAAAAAATGATCGTGAAAAAAGACATGAAGTCATCATATTTCAAACAAGGAAACTTTCCTCGGCATACGTCATCAAACCGCACGCTTTAAATGTCATGGTCCAGTGAAGCCTGAAGTCCTACTTTGTCGATTGAGTTCTACGTTTAAACTGGAATGACAAAAAATTTTGACTTTTTTTCATTTAAAAACGCTCGAAAATTTCCTTTTGATCGATTACCAACCAGTGTAACGTTTCCCGTTTCTTTTTACCTTTGGAACGACTACAGTGGGCAATTAATTTATGACGTCATTGAGGAATATAGAGGCCGATTTATGGTTCCTCAGGAAGGGTGATACAAACTTAAGGCTAATTCTTGGCGGAAGAGGATGTTTAAGAATTCAGGATGTGTCCTTTTGTAAAGTGAAAACAGATTTCTATCATGTTGTGAGATATAATTGGCCTCCCCGTCTACTGTTCTCAAAAGGCTCAAGTTGTTCTCAGCTCTGGGAGACCTAAGTCTCCATTGATTTGTACTTAATTTAAGAGGTTACTCGCCTCTGCTCTAAGAACCTGCAGCTGGTGAAGACTAAAAGATGACAGGTGAAGGACTAATCAACTAAAACACTTACGCGCGACTATTTATCCAATGCATGTGACGTCAATGTATTACTTTCTTTGTTTAGAAGACGATTTTTTCTGTTCCTCAGCTGGTGGTACCATAATCCACATAGTTGAGGCTATATCATCCAAGTCGAAGTCTGTCACGTGGGTTTGTGTTTCTCCCAGTAGCCTGCCTGTCTTCATTGAACCCTGCGCATAAATTCGGAAGCGTAAACTGCTGTCCATTAATTCGTTGGCACTTACGCCTCGCATGACAAATGTCTCATTAATTGTGACATCGGAAGTTGCCTTCGTCTTCGTTTTAAATCGATATCGCTTCGACGGCATCAGGGTCAGATGGATTGACATTGCCGAAGTAGCGCTATTCGCGGAAAATGCCTCGGGGAAGTCTTGCACTCGGATGATGGTCACTTCTAATCTCTGGGCCGTCTGCGCAAATGCGACAGAAACTTGTAGTTTTGCTACACAAGTGATATCCCCTCGTGATTCCTTACGCGACTTCTTCCGAACGCGCTGACTACCGCCTGTATCTCCGTAAGCAGAGAGGACATTCAAATGGCTTGCAGCTTTGACAGCTTCTATAGACGGTCTCTCCCATTGAGTGAACTTCCTCTGAGGCGCAGCAGGCTGACTTGGTTTCTCAGCGAACAGGTCACCCAGGCTCCTGCTCTTGACGTATGGCGCAGGTCTATGCATTGGACGGTCATCGCTCCTATCGCTTGCAGTAGTTTCTTGTTCAATGTAATCCACACTATCTGATTCGTCGTGGGATTCTTCCTCAAATGCGGCAGATTTTCCAAGTTCTGCATATTCAGCTTGACTTACACCGGCCAATTTATTACGATCGAGTTTACAAATATCAGAGTGGAGAATCTTGTACAAGATAAACACAACTACGAGGCATACTCCGAGAAATCCCAAAAATATGATCGCTGGTTTCGGAACTGAAAAGCAATCATAAAATGCAAATTAAACAGGAAAGACCGTTTATTGCGATTTTTCAACTTCCTAGCAAGCGACAAATAAAGGAAAATTAGCCAAATTTTTAAATATTTAAAAAGGGCCTCATTTTCCAGTCGAGTTTTATTCAACTTGCGATAATGATCGCTTCACAGAAAAAGAAAAATAAAGAAAAAAATTTTTATGACGGCTGACACAAGTTTTGGTATACAAATACGCCCAGAGTGTTTTGACATTATCTCGGATATGAAGCTTTTATAGAATTTATCACATTAGTCAGAGCATGCACGTACTTTGTAATTTGAAATTTGGTTAAATCGCGAACATGCGTTTCAGATCTAGAATTTGAAAAGAATAATTCTGGATTTATGAATCGAAAGTCGGTTTTCATAAAAATTTATCATATTCATTTGGGTGGGCGCACCTTTAGATATTGCGTGTGACAGTCACTAAGATTTCCGTTTTTAATTTTGTCTTTAACCAAAGGTTGGTTACCAAAGAAATATCTGCTTCCTAACTTGTATTCGCAAGAGACTGCATTAAAGAAAAATTGACCGATTGTTGCTAAGCTTAAGATGTTGCCGCATGCAACAAGGAAAGAGATAAATGGAGATGGTGATAGATAAAAGGTGCAAAACGGACAAAATTGGCGATGCAAATTAAAGGAGAACGTCGAATATTTAACTTGCTTTCCCTGAATAGGAGACACATCTTACATTGGGTTAATTTAATTGTATTAAAAAACTTCCGAACGGCGTTTAAATATATTTTAAAAAAAAGTAGAAAGTTGAAGTGCTTTCCTTTAAGGGAAAAAAATTAAAAGGAAAAGATTTAATAAATGTACAGCTACAGCCAAAAAGAAAATTTAGTAGCGAATTTTGAAAGAGGAAGTTTCTTGATCCAATTTCATATGTACACAGTTTTAAATTATCTTTGCAAATACATGTTTAAAATGATGTTTTTGCGCACGTTTACGAACTTTTAGCTTGCCGTATTGATTTGAATGATACAAACACGAAATAAATTAAAAGTTAAGGATGAAAATATACATATGAGACGCTGTGGCAGGTGAAGGAAAATTCGAAATTGAGTATGAGGACAGATATTACGAATGACATTGAACAAAATCAGAAAACATTTTTACCTGCCGGTATTTTCATAGCGAAGACAAGGGAAACCAGGCAAAAGATTGGAAGCCTGCGTTAAGACACATTCAGCATGAACCGGTTCAGAGACATGTGGACTGCGATAAGAATATAGCCCCTCCAAGACTTGTTATTGGTTGACACGGGTTTTTGTCTTTTCTCGACAAATTCTTAATTATACAGCCAGCCAAGTCGGTCGTGATAAAGCGGCCTTAAAATGAATAATTGTAATCTCCTTGTAACATGTTATCTGATTTGAAAAATGGACGAGGGGTTGCGTGCAGTAATATAAACCATCGGGTTTTTGTAATTTTGATTTAATTTCAGATTTTAAGTTCTTTAGACAAAATGAACGTAAAAGGGTTTCCCTTGTCAAAGTCTATGGTTCATTAAGCTTGTTTCTTCAACTTTTTGTAGTTTTTTGTCAACAGCTTTATTTCATTGTTGTCAACCAATCTTTTGTCTTTACGATCCCGGAACTTTTCAAACAAAAGCTGAATATTTGCATTGTTTCGTTGAAGATCAACTCCTTGCCTTTGCGAGGCAATACGGAGGCGTTTAATTATGACCACCGGAGGCAAAAACATCAGAGACACAGGCGAAATTTCAAGATTGCGGAAAATTTAAACGCTCGACAAGTAAACATTAGCTTCTGGCATTTTCACCACATATTCCGGTCACAGGAGTATTCATTGCTCACACTCGCCCTTTGTAAACAAAGTTGACAGCAATCTTTTCCTTTCAGAATACGAAGAGAGTTTCAGAGTATTTCTTAAAATTAAAGAGAAATTCTAAAAGTGACCGTTATTGCCTGAAGAAAGGGCGAATACTTGAACCACTTCCTTTAGAATATTCATGAGAACAGCGCCAGTTTATGACTAAAAATTCTCGTTCATACTGCAAAATTTAAAACATATTCTTTAGGATGAAAAAAACATTAAGTGTAACATACTACGTAATTACAGATGGAAAAAATTCAACTCTACCTGTGAACTGCTCGCTTGATGTGGAAGATGGATTTGATGTAGTCTCGACCCCGTAAACAGAATTGTAAGTGTTCAAATATATGGACGAAATAACACATAAAAGAAGGGCTCTCATCGTAAGAGTTTAGGCGACGAGAACATCACTTCGCTTTAAGGACGAAACTCCGTTGTAGGCAGCAAATTTCACCACGAAATATCGACGGCTCTTTCGCTAAAACACACATATGCATGTCATTAATCTGCCAGGAGCAATCAGCGGTTCTTACCAAGGGCTGGATCAGTGATTGAAATTCAAATATTACGCTTGTAATGAATGTTGTTTTTCCAAATTCAAGCAACTTGTGTAGCAACCTTGTGTCTTTCGTTGTTAGTCCAATAGTTTAGGGACCCGACTAGCGAGTTTTCTCGCCGTCATTTCCAAACCGGAACTTTTCGAAGGAGTGAAAAAGCATGCGTATCACGCTGGATAATTTTTTTGTCTTTTTTTTTTTTTTTGAATTTTTGAATTGTTTAGCTGATAAAGGTTACATCACAGCTACTTTGCATAACAGTTGCAACGACGTGCTTGAGTGGTTGATGACAGAAGAGCAATAAAAGTCACTATGAGAACCGAAACGCCATTAAATATTTCAAAAAGATATCTTTGCGGTGCTGTTCTTGTTAATGTTTTTTCTCTCTACTTGTCGCTCTGCGTCAAAAATAAATGCTGTTTTCACAACAAAAAACTCAAAACACTGGAATAAAGGAATATCAATGAAGACTGATTCATCGGTTAGAATTAAACTGAACATTCTATTTCGGTCGAAAACGAAGATGGATGTCTTATCAATGATGATACGAAGTGACACTTTTCTGCCCAAGTGCGTCATTACCAAAGGGAATTGAAATGTAATTTGCATGAACTTAGACTTTGTTTTAAAAGCTTTAGGAAGGCAATTTATCTTTACCAGATTTCCTGATATTGATATGATTCTTCTACCCTGAATATCAAATTTTCTGAATAAAAACCTTGAACTCCATAATTTAAACTGTTTTATCATATCCAGCATGTAGCTGGTGTTTGTTAAAGATGAGGAATAAGTCAAATCCTGGTGATTTTATTGCGATTAAATTATGTCTAACTGGTAAACAAAGTACTTGATGGTACACAGAGCCTACTTACCTGTGAATTAAATAAAAAAAAGAAAAAAAAGAAAGGAGAGATGCTGTTATGCAAAACCTTGCAACTCAAAGCTGACTGTTATAACTTGAAATAAAAAAAAATGAACAAATCAGTAGATAGATGTCTAGATGAATTGATGAATACATAAATAAATAAATGAATAAATAATATGCGAGGCCGGGAGGCTGACGTTGCAAGAACGGAACGTTGTTAAGGTTTGAAATTAAAACTTCAGAAATTTCCTCACACCGTTTTAACCAGAATACCAATGTAAGGAACTAGTTTTTCTTAAAACAATTAGTTTGGACAAGATTTGCCGTCTCCGCTGAACTGCGTACGAACCGACAAAGAAAGCTCTCAGACTGATACGCAAAAGAAAAGTTGTTTCACTCGTGTGAGAGAAAACTGTCTCACCTTCATGAATGTCTATCGCCCTCAACATCAAAGTCTTCGAAATATATTCCCATTGGCCCTCCGTTTGGAATAGAAACAGAATATTCGCAATCCACATTTTTTGGGTGGTTGCTAGGATATCCCGGACTTCTCAGTGTGTTGTCTACCAACACACCACACGATTAATGTTATTATCATGTCTGTTGTTAGCAGTGGTATTATCGAAATAAACGTACTTAAGCCATCATCATCACTATCAACGGTTTGATTAAGTCCCCCCCCCCCTTAAAGATATTATATAGAGATCGATTCGAAGAGTTTGTTTTTAAGAAACTCGCCGCGCACACTCACACACCTATATATATATATATATATATACATGTAAATCTATTTATTATTCTTTAAAATTTTAGATTCTGTACTCGATTGTTCCCCAGTTTTTTTTTATTATAATACTAATTATAATTTTATATTACGATAATACTTTTCGATTATGTATTTCACTCAATAGATGACAATATAGATACACTTTTTCTTATTCATTGCTACAGAAAAGGTAAAAAGATAAAAGGTCGCATATGCGATGCTTTGGTGATCATGATTTGTAAGATCGGATCTGAAGCACGTGAAAACATTAATCATTCGTCTCGAGCTGTACGAGCAAGAAAAAAAAAAACTACTGACACTTCTGCGATAACAGCGGTACAGCACAGCGGGATCTGTGCCTCACGAAAATGAAAACCCCTCTGCGCCGTGTCTTATCGCAATCAACAGTTTATCCTTGAGGTGTTTCTCAGAACTGTAGCTGGTCAGTTTCAGCATGTTAAAACACGTGGATGCCATAGGAATCTACCAAATGGACAAAAGGAAAAAGAGCGGGATGAGAACTCGATACTAGTTCATGACTTTATGGTTAAAACTCAATTTCGTATATAATTTACAGGTAGAAATCATTCATAAAAAAGCCCCAGAAGGTACCTGCAAACGTGACCAATACCTTAAAAGGATTGATTTTGAGCCCGGAAACTTCCGTGCAATGTTGTTAAACTTACTTTATTGAGTCCTGCAATCTTCGAAATCGTAAATTTTGTAGGACCTGACAAACCCTGGTGCATAAAAGAAGACTTCATTTTAAAATGGAATTGATACACTTCAAAACAACGTAGAGACAGTTGAATAAAGCCATAACACAATGAAGCATGATCAAACAATGACTGGGTCCACTAAAGCCATCGCACTCCATCAACATGGCATTCAACTTGCCTGCCAGGGTTCTGGAGTGTAGAAATAGCATAGCACTTGCGGGAGGTTACGAAGTTCAGAATGAACAAATCAGTAATTTACATTAGATATGACGACAAATTAGAATTTTTTTCTCCTCTTTGGATGCGATTTAAGATCTAATAGTGGGTAAAAGTTTTCCAAAAAAATCAACCTTCGTTGACTTAAATTTGTTTCAAAATATTTAAAAGTTCCAAGGACCAACAGGGATTATCAACGTTTAGAATAAAAGAACAGCGATAAACTAATACACGTCCAAGCAAAGCAGCTTTCATTTTCCGGAGGTTAAGTGGTTTAACTTTAACAGTTCAGTATATTTGGATTTTAAACCCACTTCTACCAAGTCCCCCACCATTACACACTAATTAGCCACAGTTTCAGTCTCTGTCATACGAAGAGCGTGGATCAAAAGTACAGCATCGCTTGCGCAATAATTACAAGGCAAAACGAAAAAGCGTGACAAAGCCAATTCAAAACAGTCGAATGAATATCTTGTTAAGATGTTTACCGTTAGGGCAGCAAAACCTCCAAGGGGAACGCAAGGTGATCCAGTGGAAAATTTCATCAGCAGAGCTTTTTCTTCTTCTTTTAGCGGTGTCACAATGTTCCAAAACCATTTTATAACGTCGTCTTCTGCCGTGCACTGCTTATACTAAAGACGACAAAGGATGAAATGTAGGATCATTCATTTATAACATTATGAAGACATTTTGTTTAGTTGTGTTGTCGCTTGTTTGTTGGTTTGTTTGTATTAAAAAAAACTTTCCCTTCAGATTCAAAACAAAACCTTGTTTTTCCCATCCTTTCTTTTTTCATTCAATTGAATAGCTATAAATATCAAGTGCGATAGTTCACCTCGGTATGCTTCTTCCAGTCTCCCACATCAAGCTTGGCCACTCCGTTAATCAACAGCGAAAATTCGTCAGCTGTGAACAGCGAAAGAAATTCTCGTGGAATAACCTGAAAGGAGAGTACGTGTTCAGTACCTTCTGAGTTGATTTTGTGTAGAATGCATTAAAAAATGGCAAGCGATTTATTGCTATTTGCCCTGTGTTTCCGTGTAGTTACTTGTAAATGAATGTCATCTCTGTCAAATGAACACATTATCATTTGAACACAACTTACCTCATGAAGTCCTCCTGTGAATTCACCCACTTCATCTTTAATCGATTTTTCCAGTTTGAATTGTGAGACAAATTTGCTGTATTCTTCCTACGAGACAGACGAGTAATGAATGGTGGGAGAAGAGCCTAATTGGATAAGCATTGGTCACAATAGAATTTATTTCAAGCTAAAGTGGTAACAAAGCTTCTGCGTTTGAATCCTAAGTTTCACCTGGTACCTTATTGTCATCTGTGAGCTTCTTATCACAGTCATCACTAAGCTCAATTGTGACTGGTTTAGAGTTCCACGGATTCAGAGCATCCACGTTAAATGACAAGTCCAGTTCGTTCACACAGTTCTCCTGTAACCAAGTCACTGCATTCTTATGGAGCTCGTAATCAAATGAACTAAGGTCGTCCGGGTGAGATAAAGGTATTCCAAGGATCTAAAATGTGTGAGAAAGTGATTGTTTGTCACTCAAATACTTGATAGACAGTCGAGACTGATCAAGTCTATAGCGATTATTTGGGAAATCGTATTGACGAAAGGGTCTTCTCCAATCAAAGTTTAGTATAAAAAGTTTTTTTAAGAAGTCTCAATTAATCAAAAAGAGTTCTTCTAATTCACATCTGCGTATAAAGTGAACGAAGAACATACTGTGAAATCAATAGTATAGCCAAACCGAGAGTAAAAGTAGTTGTACTGCATATCACTGAATCATCATCATTATCATACTCATCACTAGTTTCATCGTCTTACATGTATTACTATCCTAGTAATTATTATCATGATTAATGTCACTGCTTCTGTTACCACCGTTATTGTTACTATTGTCACTATCGGTATCATGAACATTATAATAGTTCGTAAGGTGAGTACGAATCTAAACAGCTGAATGACAGACAGTAATATGTAAAGACAGACCGAAAGGTCACCTGCTTCACGAATGGTTTGGAGAGATGAAGATCCAGTAGCAAATTTTCAAAAATGGAAAACCCGACCATGCGACCGATAAAACGAAGCTGTTTGAGTCTAGAGCGCAAGGAGAGATTCCTCGTTGCTCGTTTTTCATTGTTCTGCTCCTGCGGGGAAACACCAGACAAAAAAAAAAACAATATCATAAAACTTTTTGCAAATATAAAATTATTTGCATGCAAACTCTGTATGGTACAGTACCAGTTCGCAGTTCCTCGTCAGTCCCTAGGCCCTAGCCTCGTCTAAGCATTCCGTTAGCAAACAACACGGTACTGTGTACATCAAGTATATGCAGCCACTTTTTTTGACTGAGAACCAGGCCAACACCCACCTTACTTGATACACAATTCTACTGATGTGTTATCATAATAACATGTCTAACTTTACCGATAAAGTGTTAGAAGTATTATTACACACCTCAGATGAATGTCTTGTGTCAGCCCTTTTTACGACTCTTTCGTTACAGCCACTTTCATTGGACGCTGCAACACTCTCGCTGATATTAATCCTGTCCTCAGTTCCTTGATTTGCAGTAAAGTTTTCCAAAGCAGTTTGTCCTTCAGACCTCAGACTAATGCCACGTTCAACTTCTGCACTGAGTTGTTTGAAAGGTTGACCTACATTTCCTGCCATCGCATAACGAGCTTCTGCCTGTGACGCGGCTGACATCAATTCTTCGTCTGTGCACTCACTAGATAGGCATTCCTCTTTCCCATTTGATGGCCCCTGTTGACTGCTTGGTGTTTGTGAGGTGTCTTGCTGTGCTTCTTTGTTGAAATATTTAGCAAAGTAAGCATTCGGCACCGGGCTGAAAAGATACATGTCTGTTAGTTCAAGTCTTTGGTACTTGAGGACCCACTGCATCTAAATTGCATCTACATGGGTACCACGTACCTGAACTGGGCATCATCTGTTATCATGAAAAGGTGTCTTTTGGGATCAACGACATCTTTACAAAAGCAAGCAAAAAACTCTCTTTTTGGGCCAGTGCAGATACCTTAAAAGAGAAATCAATACATTTGGGTTTACAAAAAGTACAATAAATAACAAGTTTACTTAAACGCCTCGGAGAAAACATCCTTTACATGAAATGCACGTGTAATGGAAACTACAGACCATACAGTTCAAAATCATTACGCCATGAAAAAATATATAAAATAACTAAATCCACCTGGTTCATTCTGAAATGTGACAATCAAATCCCTGTGTCTCAGTGCATGTCCAAGTATTCTCCCCATCTGGTTCATGGCACTGCCTAAAACATTTGCTCTGTCGATCTCCAAAGGCAAACGTTCACGTTTCCCAGAGCTTGATCTGTGATGTTGCAATGAATATGAATTCTTTAATCACATGTTATAATTTTCCAGCTCGCATTCAAGTATTCCATTCCTTATGAACTTGTTGGGATTTGCGAGAAAACCTGAAAACCCCAATTTTTTTTTCCCCTGCCAAAAACACTTAATACACATCTTAATGTACAATTTCACAGGCTGACCTGATTTGTGACAGCTTCTTTACAAACCACCTCCTCTTGTTATCAAAATCCAAGATGGCTCTCCAGATATGCTGTAGGAGTCCATAATTGTTTTCATCAAGCACCTCAGGATTTTGGCGAACGAACTCGTTAAATACTGTGTAGTATGCATCGTGATTGGCCAATGACACCAGTACATTCTTGACCACCTGTTGACAAGAATTTGTTAATTATCACCAGCTTCAGCACCTCTATACTGTACCAACAGGTAACAATTTCAAAATTGTTAATGATAACCTACTATACACCATTTTGAAGTGATAATTCATCAGTGCCTGGGCACAGCTACAGTATTTACCATCACTGTTCTTTTCTTCTCCAACTCCCTCCTTGCTCTTCTCAGAAGCTCTCCCAGTACAAACACTTGCTCTGGTTTAGGTTTCATCAGCGCTAGCACACAGCTCTCATGAGCTTTGAAGTTAGCATAAAGCAGTGGAGGCCATCCATATTTGTCCACACAGTCAACCTGATGCCCTGAGTTGAGCAGAAGTTGAACACACTCTGTGTCTCCTGACATGGCTGCAAGATGAAGGCTAGACGTGCCATGACTGTCCTAATAGGAAGGAAGCAGAATTAATTGCTTATGGATTCCAACTGCAGATGCATATACATTGGAGATGTGGGCACTTACATGAAGATAGCAAGAGTTTCATAATTGAATAATGTTTCAACAATCTTTAAGATAGTATTATCAAGTTCTATTTTCTCACCACAAAACTACACAATGCACCATTGTCTAGCAGTATCCTGACACACTCCGCATTACCACTTTCACAGGCATACATCAATGGAGTAAAACCTAAAAATAAACATAATAGAAGCAAAACAAATTATTGTAGACACTGGCTAGACTCTGATTGGTCCAAAACAAAGCATATTCTATTATAATAAGAAACATATAGAGGAATACACCACATGTTCTTTGATTTACAAGAACCAGTGTTATAACCCAGTTGAGACATAGAGAACACTCAAAATTCATAGATCACTAATCTTTTGCTTGTGATTAAAATTTTTCTTGTGTTAGCCCAATGCCTGAAATACCTTATCAAGCCAGTAAAACAAATGAAAGTGCTTGCATAGAGTAAAATTGTCTTTAATAGCTAATATTTGTACTATACACTTGTACCATTATCATCTGGCTGGTCAATAAGCAATCTTGATCCCTTCAAAAGCTCCCTTAGACAAAAGGAAGTGTCTTTAGTGGGTTCCCATTTGCTTTTGAAATGTGATGCGCATTCCACAGCAAAGTGCAGTATGTTACCTCCATCATCAGTCTTGAAGGAAATCATATCCGCGCCCATCCTCAACAAGACCTGGACACACTATGAAAATGAAAAAAACCATACACTATCATGCACACAGAGAACATAAGATAGCAATTAACACAATTTATTAGTACCTCTGTTCATTAAGAGGAAACTAATTTTCAAACTGATCTATAATTGTTTCTGTACAATACATACACATCACAAACAATTTTATAATTTTTTGCCTATATGCTGTTTGTTTCAAAGTTATTTTCATTGGCAGTTGCTGTTGTTGTCTTTTTTAAACTCATTTAGTACCTTCTTTTAAACGTCAGAGATCTCCTAGCAGCTAAACAATACAATTACTACCTATAGCATGTAGTTTTCTTTCAGACAACTGTATAAAATGCAAGATACATGTACACTGGCCAAAACCATTTTCCCAAATTTTAAAGAAATTACTTTTGATAAAATGAATATTAAGTTGACTGCTGTGCAGAAAGAAAACAATTACGGAGAAAATTAGTGAACAAACATAGAGATAAAAAGTTAAATAAATCTTAAATAGAAATACTATTCACCTCATGTTGTCCAGCATGGACAGCTGCGACCAATGGAACAAACTTCCTGACATCACTCAGTGATAACAGCCTTGTGCATGTTTTCTTGTCTTCATGAAACAAAAGCTCCAGACATTTTGCTCTGTCATAACAATTACATCCATCTCTGCCTTCTCCCACAGCAAAATGCAACAGGTTCATTTCTTGTTTGTTTGTCCTGATACTTTTACTAATGTTCTTAATATTAGCATGCCCAAGCAACAGCTGAACACATTCTGGATGCCCATCCAAAGCATATGCCAATGCAGGCAAGTGATAGTAATCCAGAGCTGTTTGGTCAGCCCCATGCTTCAGTAACAGTTTCACAAGTTCTACTTGGCCTTCTAAAGCAGCCAAATGTAGAGCAGTCCTCTTTCTGAAAGCAATCTCATAAATACAATCAGAATCTTCCTTGATCAGCTTATTGACCAAGGGAACATCATGTTCAAGAATGGCAATGTGAAGGGGTTGATATCTGCTAGACATGGTATCTGTTGTATCATCATTTGCACTATTGTCACTGTCATCCTCTATCTTAATCCGTTTCCAAGTTGGTTCTTTCTTTACTGTTTTCTTTTTCCTTCTTTTTCGTCTACTTGAAAAGGGATTTCCACCTACACAGATGCCTGTTGTATCCTGATTTTGTGTTCCATTGTCATCCTTATCATGTTGCTTGCCTGCAAATGTATCCAAGAGCTTGAGAAATTGTGATGCACCATCAGAGTTCATGCCCTCATCAGATGTCTCAACATCCTTGACAATGAAATCTCTGTCATCACCATCCTCATCCTCATCTATCTCATTACTGAGCTGTGCAAAACATGCTGCAGCCACCTTAAGGGGATCTTGATCATTATGAGCACTAGATGTGGGAGTACAACTGTCACTACTGGACAAATCATCACTGCTAAGCAAATCACCATCATCATCATCCTCAGTCAAAAGTCTCTTCGCAAGTCTTTCTTTTGGATCCAGTTTAGCTTTTTGCCTTTTCTTTAATAAACCACCAAACATTTTATGATTTTTAACTTCCTGTTTCTGTATGAGCCTTTTCACTCTTTGTGAACGGGGCCTCAAGATTTCAGCCTTATGTGGAGATTCACTTGAACAGATGTTATCAGTTTCAGAATCTTCACTACTATCATTGCTTTCTTTAGATTCATTTCTCTTATTTCCTGAAGAATTGTCTTCATCAGAGTCACTAAACTTATTAAGCTTTCTTCTTTTGTTTTTTGTTTTGTGTTTATTCACAATGCCTCTGTTTGACTCAACAAAATTTGGATTATTAACAGCCTCATCATTATGGTCTTTTTCTTCCTCTGAGCTATCAAGCAGTATTTTCCTTTTCTCCTCTGTTTTGGTTTCCTTTTCTTCCTCGGAGCTATCAAGTATTCTTTTCTTTTTCCTCTCTATTTTGCTTTCTTTGACTCTACAGATTCCAGAATCCTTCTTGCCACTATCACTGCTTTGGTCACTTTCCGCAGTAGATTCCTCCTCATCCTCCCCATCATCATCATCATCATTTATGAAATCGGACATTCCACTGTCATCTGAGTCATATCCACCTTCTCCACGACTCACATAAGAAGAACGCCTACAAAAGAATATTCTATTGTTATTTCATATTGAGGGCTGTTAACCCTTCACTCCAAAAAGTGATTAACATGCAACCTCTCCAATAATATCCGTATATTATCCAGAAAACAGGTGATGAGAATATCTAAACTTATCAAGAAGAACTTATTTTCTTGATCTAAAACCAAATTTAACTTATTTACAAGGGAAATGTGTAACAGCTGGAGGGAAGAATTAGCAATTTCAGATATTAGGAGCTTAAAGGTGTTTTACGTATGTGTGGTTATTAACACACAAAATTTTAAGGGATCTAAAAAATGTTATGCCTAGGGAAAGAGGGACATTTCATGGCAAATACATAAAAGCTAGAAGTTCTGAGACTTCTAATCATTATATACAATAATATATAAGCAACATATCCCCCCATCACCCACCCACCCCACCCCCTCGCAAACAAAATTGAAGCTACGTCACATCATCTTGTGAAGTTACAAATAACACTATCAGGTTCGATCAAACTTACTCTCTGAGGAAATTGTTCACCAGTTTTCTAGGCTTCAACACCTTTATTTTCTCCTGACTCCTGAGTCTCTTTCCTTTCGGTGACATCGATTTCAGTACTTCTTTTCTGCTTGGTAAAGAGAACGTCAATGATGATTTCTTTCGCAGCCTCTCTGAGCTACGAGGCGTCTGCGAGCTGGAGGGGGTCGCGTTCAATTCGCCACTACGCATTTCTTCTTCACATGTTTCCTTGTGTGCACTGTTTATCTGTTTACTTGGTGATCTTTCCTTCCTTTCGCCTTCTTCTGAGTCAGAAGATAGAAGCGATCTTTTCGTGTGACAACGCTTTTTGCTCGACAGACTGAGTGGCAATTCACCATCTTCTTCACTAGATGTTCCCATTATTATTGACACGGACGGTTAGAATAAACAGATCGTCCTCAGCACAGCTGTAACCTTTAAAATAAATAAAAATTTACCTCAAATCCGCTCCCCTGGAGAAGTAAGAGGAAAAAGTAACGAGCAAGAAACATGTGCTTCGTGAAATTAACTCACCGTGAAAATGTCACGAATTGTGCAGATGAAAACAAATATGGCGATGGAAATTATATCCGTGTAATGCTAGGCGACAGTCTAAAAGTACAGTTGAGTTGGGTTATTATCCCTAATTTAAACGAGGAAAACCGAAGCACTTTGACTTGAACGAAATATAAGGCTTTCCGTATTTTGAAATTAAGGGAAATGAAACGATAGGCAATCAGACATTATGTTATTCACTTCCTTTTTCCCCGCGCTTTTTGTTTCAACTATTTAGTTTCCAGGAGAAAACGGCCAAGATCTCATAAGTTACTTTGTTTAACCTTATACGATGTGTCCTTCTCTTGGAAAGGAAATCCTTGGGTGATCGAGGCTCGCAATCAAAATTTCCCAAAACTAACGAGCAGTGATGCAAACATGGATTAGGTCCAATTTTCTTTTGGTTGAAAATTAATTTGCAACCAAAGATATTATAACTCGAATAAAAGACTTCTGTATCTGAAGGTGTACCACTCACTCAGACTTACATGTCGTGACTTTCCGCAGTCACGTGTAAAGCCGTGGAAACACATCCTTTCTAAATAATTGAGCTAATTTTAATAACTAATTATTATTAAAATTATAATTATAATTATACTATTATAATTATAATAATTATAATAACTGAAAGTGCTTTGAGTGCATTTTGCGTCTAAGTCAGTTGCGCACTGTTAAACTTTCAAAGTTATAGACACCTTGTGCTGAGCAGCTTCCTAAAGGGTACAGCCGTATAGATTTAAGTTTCTTACCGAAAAAACTGCAGGTGAGTTCATCGAAATGTTTCTCATGTGGGAAGTATACGCTTTCGAGTATGTGGGAAGTATAAACTTTCGAGAGAAGAATGGATCATGAAGATTACTCTACACTGAAATGAGTATGGAAGCGAAAGCTCGTCTATAGCTTAATTAGACTGTCAGGAACTCGAAAGCGAAACTGTTCAAGCGGAAGAGCTCCAGAAGTTTTTTCGTTTAGGTTAGAAGTTCTCCCTGTTGTTGTTTTCAAGTTTTTTTCTTTTTTTTGCTTAATGTTCAGGATTTGGGATAATTTTGGTTCTCAAAGTCATACAGACATGAAAAAATTCTATGCAATCTTGCGTCCTAGCCTCTTTGAAGGCTCTGCATGATTAAAAAATATTGCTATTGGAGAAAACGGCCAAGATCTCATAAGTTATTTTGTTTAACCTTATACGATGTGTCCTGCTCTTGGAAAGGAAATCCTTGGGTGATCGAGACTCGCAATCAAAATTTCCCAAAACTAACGAGCAGTGATGCAAACATGGATTAAGTCCAATTTTCTTTGGTTGAAAATTAATTTGCAACCAAAGATAGTATAACTCGAATAAAAGACTTCTGTATCTGAAGGTGTACCACTCACTCAGACTTACATGTCGTGACTTTCCGCAGTCACGTGTAAGGCCGTGGAAACACATCCTTTCTAAGTAATTGAGCTAATTATAAAACTGAAAGTGCTTTGAGTGCATTTTGCGTCTAAGTCAGTTGCGCACTGTTAAACTTTCAAAGTTATAGACACGTTGTGCTGAGCAGCTTCCTAAAGGGTACAGCCGTATAGATTTAAGTTTCTTACCGAAAAAACTGCAGGTGAGTTCATCGAAATGTTTCTAGATTGTTGTGACGAAATGAGCCGAAATTTGACCATGAAGTTTCTTTCAAAGCATGCATCCATACACTAATCGGAATAGCTCTAAACTTTTGATTTAAGCCACAAAATCAGAGATTGCATTCCTACAGTAGCATGGCTTCTGTAACTTATTTGTTACTCCCCTGAGAGGAACTAAACCGATAAGTGGTGGTTTACTCGTGCGGTTCAATGACTGTGATAAATAAACGACGCCACGGCCGGACGTTGTGTCGAAAACGAACCTTCCACTCCTTCGATGCGTTTCTTTAAGAAGTTCACTCATTGCTGAATTCATTTTTATGCTTTTTACTGGAACCTTTTCCCTGCGAAGTATGTGCTTTCGATCGAGAGACAAAGCGGATCATTCACTAATAACCACGGCCTGTAGTGAGCTCCTCAACACTCAGTTAACAAATATAAAAAAGTAGCGGAAATCATAAGCGAAACTGTTGAGTGTGGAACCCTCGGCGCAGTGATACCTGAATGTAACCGACACTGTTTAGAAGCGATTGTTTGAAATATCACCGCACTACAGAATTTATTCTGATTTGAGACTTTTTGTAGCAAGTTTTCATGTGGGAAGTATACGCTTTCGAGAGAAGAATGGATCATGAAGATTACTCTACACTGAAATGAGTATGGAAGCGAAAGCTCGTCTATAGCTTAATTAGACTTTCAGGAACTCGAAAGCGAAACTGTTCAAGCGGAAGAGCTCCAGAAGTTTTTTCGTTTAGGTTAGAAGTTCTCCCTGTTGTTGTTTTCAAGTTTTTGAAATCCTTGGGTGATCGAGCCGTATAGATTTAAGTTTCTTACCGAAAAAACTGCAGGTGAGTTCATCGAAATGTTTCTAGATTGTTGTGACGAAATGAGCCGAAATTTGACCATGAAGTTTATTTCAAAGCATGCATCCATACACTAATCGGAATAGCTCTAAACTTTTGATTTAAGCCACAAAATCAGAGATTGCATTCCTACAATAGCATGGCTTCTGTAACTTATTTGTTACTCCCCTGAGAGGAACTAAACCGATAAGTGGTGGTTTACTCGTGCGGTTCAATGACTGTGATAAATAAACGACGACGACCGGACGTTGTGTCGAAAACGAACCTTCCACTCCTTCGATGCGTTTCTTTAAGAAGTTCACTCATTGCTGAATTCATTTTTATGCTTCTTACTGGAACCTTTTCCCTGCGAAGTATGTGCTTTCGATCGAGAGACAAAGCGGATCATTCACTAATAACCACGGCCTGTAGTGAGCTCCTCAACATTCAGTTAACAAGTATAAAAAAGTAGCGGAAATCATAAGCGAAACTGTTGAGTGTGGAACCCTCGGCGCAGTGATACCTGAATGTAACCGACACTGTTTAGAAGCGATTGTTTGAAATATCACCGCACTACAGAATTTATTCTGATTTGAGACTTTTTGTAGCAAGTTTTCATGTGGGAAGTATACGCTTTCGAGAGAAGAATGGATCATGAAGATTACTCTACACTGAAATGAGTATGGAAGCGAAAGCTCGTCTATAGCTTAATTAGACTGTCAGGAACTCGAAAGCGAAACTGTTCAAGCGGAAGAGCTCCAGAAGTTTTTTCGTTTAGGTTAGAAGTTCTCCCTGTTGTTGTTTTCAAGTTTTTGAAATCCTTGGGTGATCGAGCCGTATAGATTTAAGTTTCTTACCGAAAAAACTGCAGGTGAGTTCATCGAAATGTTTCTAGATTGTTGTGACGAAATGAGCCGAAATTTGACCATGAAGTTTATTTCAAAGCATGCATCCATACACTAATCGGAATAGCTCTAAACTTTTGATTTAAGCCACAAAATCAGAGATTGCATTCCTACAGTAGCATGGCTTCTGTAATTTATTTGTTACTCCCCTGAGAGGAACTAAACCGATAAGTGGTGGTTTACTCGTGCGGTTCAATGACTGTGATAAATAAACGACGACGGCCGGACGTTGTGTCGAAAACGAACCTTCCACTCCTTCGATGCGTTTCTTTAAGAAGTTCACTCATTGCTGAATTCATTTTTATGCTTTTTACTGGAACCTTTTCCCTGCGAAGTATGTGCTTTCGATCGAGAGACAAAGCGGATCATTCACTAATAACCACGGCCTGTAGTGAGCTCCTCAACACTCAGTTAACAAATATAAAAAAGTAGCGGAAATCATAAGCGAAACTGTTGAGTGTGGACCCTCGGCGCAGTGATACCTGAATGTAACCGACACTGTTTAGAAGCGATTGTTTGAAATATCACCGCACTACAGAATTTATTCTGATTTGAGACTTTTTGTAGCAAGTTTTCATGTGGGAAGTATACGCTTTCGAGAGAAGAATGGATCATGAAGATTACTCTACACTGAAATGAGTATGGAAGCGAAAGCTCGTCTATAGCTTAATTAGACTGTCAGGAACTCGAAAGCGAAACTGTTCAAGCGGAAGAGCTCCAGAAGTTTTTTCGTTTAGGTTAGAAGTTCTCCCTGTTGTTGTTTTCAAGTTTTTTTCTTTTTTTTTGCTTAATGTTCAGGATTTGGGACAATTTTGGTTCTCAAAGTCATACAGACATGAAAAAATTCTATGCAATCTTGCGTCCTAGCCTCTTTGAAGGCTCTGCATGATTAAAAAATATTGCTATATGTTTTATCGTCAATGTCAACCGGCAAGCTCTTTGAAAACTCTTCCCCAAATAAATGACTCCTTAACAACGCTTTTAAAGAATTCTTCGAATTCTGCTTCGAGACCTTTTTAATTTGTGTCTCAGTTTATACACAGTCTGTGTGCGTGAGCGTTTGTACGTAAACAACTTCATGTAAATACTGTCCAGTGTATTTGCACAATTTTTTGTAGAAGTTTCTGTTAGCAGGCTGTTATATTCGTGAATTCCTTTCTCCCAAAACATTTTTGCTCCGTATCAAAATGAAGTGCAGATGAAGAACATTTCTTGACAACAAATGATCTAGCTTATCTCAAGCATATCGGACGATGTTTTTACTCTAATGCAAATTCAAACAAAAGGTACAAGATTAAATTTCGTCAGTATTAAGACAGGAGATGTATAGCGACCTTTCCTGTGAATTAAAGTCGTTTTCGAACTACGGCCGCGTATTTGGAAAATATTTCACAGTGAAATTAGCACAAGTCAAGAAGAATAAATGCGAGTGAGCCGACATAATGCTCATTTCTTAGGACAGAAAAACTCGATTTACTGTGCTACACGTTTTTCTCACAATTATATTTTAAATTCATTTGGTATTTTATGTTCCTAGATCAAGTAGTCTTGAATTTTCTCATGATGAAGATAAGCTTCCCATTAGCACTGCTCCTTCAAATTCTATTCCTGTCTGCCGTATTTCAACTCATCAATGGACAAGGGGGATCCTGTGAACAGACGTTGAACACGACCCGATCTCAAATCTGCCTGACTGGAGTGTGTGATCTTCAGTGCGGAAATACTGCGGACTATTCTCAATGTGACCAGGTTTGTGTGGTGGAACCTTGCCCAAATATCAGCTGCAACTCTTCAAGTTGTTATCAGCGATGCCTGTCAGGAAAGTGTAATTCAGTTGAATGTTCCAGCGACGATTGCACCCAGACTTGCCTCAGAAACTGCTCCCTGGTGAACTGCACTGCAACATCGAAGTGTAGTCAACACTGCGAGAAGGGACACTGTGGCTTACTCGCCAGCGGTGCAGACGTAGTTCAAAATTGCGCCGAGAATTGCTCACATGTGGAATGTAAGGCTGACAACTGCAAGCAAGGCTGCGAGGGGGAGGGGTGTGGACTCGAGTGCTCCAAAGGTAAGTCCTTTGAAAAAGAAAAAGAAGAAGAAGAAGAAAAGAGGAAGAATAAGCAGGATAAAAGGGAAAAAAGAGGGCTATAAATGAGCTCAGGTGGCTTTTGACATCGCTGATCTTAGGAGCAGACAGGCCGCTTGTCGCATGTAAATCCTGTATAGAACGTAACTTGCTGTTAGTTCTCCCCATAGTTCAGTTATTAGTGCATCCGAATGTGAAATTGGAACAAGATAAACTCAAAAAATTATTTTTACGATCTCTTATAGGTACCAAGGACTGTACACAGAGTTGCAAAGGGCCTTGCAAAATTCAGTGCGAAGCTTCAAAGTGTGAAAGTAATTGCATAGGAGGCAGCTGCAACTTGGAGTGCATGAACAGCGACTCCGAATCTTGTCAACAAACCTGCGCGCAAGGAGCCTGCGATATCAAGTGCACAGCGAAAGAATGCAAAAGTGAATGCTTGGGAGGCAATTGCGCCAATTTCAAGTGCACTACTGACCAAGGTAACTGCAGCCAGGTCTGCGAAAAAAACTGCAACAACATGAGATGCAAGGCAAAGGAGTGTCAACAGACCTGCACAAAGGGACATTGCAAAATGCATTGTGAGACGGGTTCAGACATGTGTGTTATGTCCTGTCCTGGTGGAAATTGCTTGTTGGATTGCAATGGAAGCAAGTGTAAACGCGACTGTAAAGGAGGCCATTGCGAGGAAACCGGAACAGGTGTGGAAGCTGACGCAAAAGGATTGGTCGTCACGTATTTGTCTTTCCTACTGCCTGTGATGTCAGCATATGTCCTGTCTGGCCATTAATTCTGACAGTCCTGGATAAAAACTTCGACCGAGAGTGATACTTGTTATGCGAGCACCATACTTAATGGCTCGGTTGTTTTTCATTGAAAATTTTAGTTTTTGCACAGGGTTAGGAATTTAATAACATTGTGTCAACTAAACTGTAAGTTGTATTAGTTGAAGTTGTATTAGTTGTATTAGTTGTATTAGCAAATGCTGCTGTTTTCGCTGATTTAAAACAGGGCCTTACTCGGCAACCTACGTGTAGCCGTACCCTCCCCCTCAAAGTGAAACCTTGCGGGGGAGAGTACGTCGTTGAGGTAATTTTAAAGAAACGTAATCGCTTTTGTAACCACTGTGTTTCTGACACTGCTATACGCCTAAGGCTAAGAATGAGTAGTTGAATTATTATCCCATCATAATAAAAGTTGACAATATTTCTAACGCATCCCGTGAAAAGCTTTTACATAGTTATGAGAGTATAATCCTCTCTACGGATCCTAGGTAATGCATATGTTGATTAGATATTTTAGACGATGTAATCGTTCCCGTTTGTAAGGCAAAATAATGAATAAAATTCATCAATTTAAGCATTCATTCGAAGGTCACAGCGAACGCTAAATTTGATTATTTTTCGTCCAACTCAACTTGATTATCAGGCAGCTAAATACACATGGATATGAAACATTTAAACAAGCCATTAACTAACAATCAGCTAAACCCTTCAATATTTTTTATTAATTTCAACGAGACACGCAAAATTTCTTTCATTTCAAGGGAACCACAAAATATTTGTTTGATAGGAGAGCAAAGTGATAAAATGGAAAGAATCACCACAAAAGGAACGCTTATGGCGAAGGGTGGACAAGGTTGATGTGTTTTTGACAAGCGATCTGTTGTTCATTTGCGTTGGACGCCTTGTTTTTCTCCGCATCAGTTGAACGTCATCATTTGGTATCATGCTATTACTCATTAAAATGTTGTATACAAGAAACTTTTCCATGATGATGTAATTTCCTTCTTGAGAAACGTACTTATTACGTATCTGCTGTTTCTAAGTTTCTTATTTTTATTTCCATGACGAATAGGATTTTGTTCGCGGAAAAATACCCATGACATTCTTTTGGCGCCAAACAGGAACTGTCAATATATATTGAATTTGCATTGAAACGCAGGAAAATGAGATCTAGTTCCTGTTAGTTTTTAAACGAACGCCAGACAACCTCGTGTTTAGGTCACTCTTAAAACTCTAACAAGTTTACTCCGTCGATAAAAACAATTTCGCCCATTCTATTAGATTGGAAAAGTGTCAAGGAAAATTTCTAGCGCAGAGTTTCTCCTAATTTTCTTTGACATGTGTCACAGTTGTCTCGGCATGATCTATATACACAAGGAAATATAATTTTTTCCTTGATAAATTTCTTCTTTTAGAAGTCATCTTGGCCATAGAGTAACATGTAATTTTTAAGACAATGGAAGGCTCCCAAGGAAAAGTGTTATATTTTTTCACAGCAAAATTCCCGCTGCTGATGACGCAACTCAGTGAAACACCAATTTGGCATGAGCATTATTTGAGCATGGACGGCTATTGATTATAGGTCTTGCTTGTTATTCGTCTGGGAGCCTATTTGGGAAGAACAAAGAGGAGAGGGTATAAATCTCCACTGAAAATGACGCAAATGGATTCATCATTCATAAAAATGAGAGCTTCAGTTTGAATCAAAATAATTAGCCTGTAAACAACTCTTTCCTCGTGGAAGTGAGATCATGGCAACCTCAGACATCCGTCAACAAACCGACGTAAGTCGCTAAAATGGCTCTAATTACATTAGAAATAAAATCTCAAAAAAATACTGTTCCATCATTTTGTGGTATGATCCACAAACATTTAGATAAGGCTGGACAGTCGCCTTTTGTAACCATGGACCGAATTTTTTCTGAGGTAATACTCCAACTCCTTTCGCGGAAGTAATTATCGCGATCACACGAAGATACGTTGTGTTATAAAATAATCATGAGATTAAGGGAATTTATACGTGACCCCACCCGTCAGGAAAGTTCAAAGAAGTTATCCATCTTCCTGTTTTTCAGTTTTATTCTTCAATTGCTGTTTTTAGCGTGCTTTCCGTAAGGCGTCGATGAGGACTGCGTTAGTAAAGTTGTTATCAATTCCCAAAAGTTTTAAGTCGCAGTAATGATATTTACTTGCCAACTTTTCCTTCTTGTTTTGTTTGTTTTTTTTTTCGTTATTTTCTCTTTATGGGCATAATTCAATGGCAGATATCCATCAAACAGGATTGAATTGCAATGCAAGTTGTAACCTGACCTTTTAGGTGTTTGTTGCTCAACAATTTGCTGTGCAGTGTCCCTCAAATACACCTCCCAGTCTGCCTCTTGAACAGGTTGATCAGGCGAGAAAGGGTACCTGCACGTGCATGCAATGTAAAAAAGGTAAGATCAGGAATGCAATTGAGAATGAATTGTATAGGAAAAAGGTGTGAGTGTTGCTACTCCCCCAAGTACAAAGGTTACCTCCTAAATTTAACCAAGTTGCCTAAGGGTTAGCTGGTGCTCACCTACACTCCTTGGCAGGGAGAGAGAGAGAGACACTGTGACTGTCTCGTTCAAGAACATAACACTCTGATCCCAACCAAAACTTGAACCTGCACCATTCAACCCATGGTCTAGTACTTCTGAGGGTAACCTTCACATAATTGCACTAATTATGCTTTGTTAGTCATTATTTTTAGGCTGTACACTGTACAGTCTAACTGTGAAGCTCTTACTGTTGAACTCTGCAAACTTCACACATCAGCAGGGCCCTCCGTAGATTCCTATTTGACTTCTCAGCAATTCTCTTAGAAAGCTCTGCTGGAATAGTCAGGCCCTCCTTTTTGCAAACATTGTGAAGTATTTGACAAATCTGTAAATAAATTCAATCAGAAAAATTATCATTCCAGTAAATCAGAATCTGTTTTCTGGTGTGGAGGGTTGCACATTCAGAAATAATGTAAACTTATCCTGTGCACAAAACTGATAAATTTACACAGTTTACATACACATTCAATTATCAACATGTTTTATGGAACTAAATTAACATTTCACAAACTTTGCATAAATACAAAACACTTAACAGTTCCACTGGGCTATGTGAAATAACCCTCTATGAAACACCAAGGTACAAGTTCTACTTTAACACAAGGAAAGGGAGAGTCACCTCTCTCTGTTAAGGAACATTTGGGAAATATCAATAAAGAAATTCACTTCACTCAGTAATGCTGTAGTTTGTCATGAACAAATATTTTACAAGTTTTGTTTTTCAGAGAAAAATGAGACATGATCTTAACTATTTTGATAATCATTTAGGAAATTTCCTGAATTCTACAATCTTTCAAAATATTTCTCTGCCAAATTGCAAAATGAAAATCTGGTAGCAGCCCTGGAGTTTTCTTTTCCGTATTACAGACTAATCAATTGGAAATATACAGTCATTTTTTGCCTCAAACGTAGCGCCGTACTCTGTAATTAACCGACTAAGTTAGTAACACCACATTGTAAAGAGTTTTTATTAGGGTTTCATGTGTTCTTCATAAACCGCGAGAAAATGAAAAGATCTTACGCTAGAAACGAACTAGATTATACACGTGTGGCTAGCCACGCCAATACCTTTAAAATCGCACAGTGTTTATAAATAAATAAATAATTTTTCGAAGTTGCAAATATCGAACAAAAAGAAGTTATTTTGTAGCTTACCGAGTTGATTGTGATCCGAAGAATTGTTTTAACGCAATGAGCGTGCTTCTGTCGAGCGAATTTTTGGCGAATCGATCGAGGACTTTCAGTATTGGTGATAAGTGTATAACAGAAAGAAAGACAGAAAAGACAGAAAGCAGAAATGGCGGCGTTTATATAATGTACGACTCTTTGACAATTCATACGCACTTCTAAGCTGCGCGTCAGTGACGCAAGTGGTGCGAATTTGAATTTGACAAAATCGAACAGATGTGCATGAAAGCTTCAAATGCTTAATTATATTTGTTGTTTTTTCCTCGGTGGTGTTTGATGAATAAAATATCTACATCTTGTAGGGAAATATCGCGCGGAGATAATACTGATAATTTTTTCAAACGCGCGCTAGAAAATCATTAGGAGACCAACTTTCTTCCAATAGACTTCGTTCGACGAGTTTGGACGGGCACTGGGAAGATTAGGTGGCCGGGGGTTTCCAAGGTCCATTTGTACGAGTAAATTTATCTTTTTGTTGAACATATACTTTGATACTCCATTACTATTTTATAATGAAAGACGATGAAAATCGAATGATTGATATGGATAACAAAGAAGACGTTAGTGAGAGAAGAAGACCAGAAATGCTTAAATGAAAGTCTGTGGTTCGTGTCATTGTCTTTGGAAGGTTGTTGTTGATCTTGTTCTTTTAACAACAACTTTATCGACGAGTGTACCCCCCTTACGACTGGTTTTTCCGGAATTATAGAGATCTAGAGTTGACATCTCATTTCAGTTCCCTTAGGGGTTCGGCGTCAAACTATCAAATTACGTGAGACGGACAGCAACAGACGGACAGCGAGACTGAATGTTTTAATTTACACTGATAATTATAACGCTCATTTGAAACTTTTAATGTAAATTAACGTGCATCGTAATCGGATGTTTGACATCAACATTTCATCTCTTAACATATATCTTAATTATCCAAGTTAATATTTCCTTTCAAGAATCCCACTTCAATTTATTCGTTTTAACGTTAAGTAGATGACGAAAAACCTCAGTTTCTTCTCTCATAATACCGTATGACCTGATCATATCGAGACATTTAGATGAAGTCAAATGCAGACCGACTAAATTTTTCAGTTTTGAACTGCATAAAACAAGCACTGCGACAGAACCGCTTTTAAAAGTTTACCCGGCCGCTCCTTTAATTTATCGTCGATTAATTTGGATGTGACCATGGAATCTTCTAAGACATTACAAAGACATAAGTCGTGAATTTTTCTTTACAACACTTTCTTGCATATGCTGACCTATGCAATGAGTCTCCCTGCAAAGAAAATCAAGATTCGCATCAAATCTGGGGAAAAGATGGGGTAGTCTTTGGATATGAGTAACCCAATACTCCACTCCTCCCCTCCTCTTTGAGAAGGAAGAGTGCAATCTGCGTAGCAGTTTATTTCGAATTTTATTTTCAATATTTTTAGTATGTAGCGTCACTCGACAAACATTCGCATTAGGTAATTAGAGTAATTCTCATTTATTTTAGTTTTACAGCTTCCATCTGGTTCATTTAATCTATGTAGTTACCCTTGGTAAATCAAAAAGGCCTCATTTGAAAACTCAACAACCCCGGGTCATGAGGATGACACTTTAACAATAAATATCAGTAGGTGTGAGCTGCTTTAAACAAAATTAAATGGAGATAGAATCATAAACAGAGTGCAGTTTTAAAACTCTCGAAAAATACGCAAGTCAGGACGTTTTAAGGATTGCACTTTTTAAGTTTGCTAGCTAGATCTGCGTCAACATGGATAATGAAACACTATTAGTCACCATTACCAAAATGACAAAGAAAACACAAACGTAATAAAACTTATATTTACATGTGATGGAAAATGCACCATACTGTATGGAGAAATGAAATAGAGAAAGAACAAATCCGAGTAGAAGAGCAAAGTTGTGGCGTTTCTAACCTGAATCAGAAATTTGCTTCCACCTTTCTACCATTCACTGGTTTAGTCGGCCGGAAATTGTCACATTCAGAACCTTGTCCTGACGTGAGTTTCTTGAACGCTTCAAGCTGAAACGAAAAAGACATATAAGTATATAAAACTAAACAAAAATCAGGTCGGTTTTAAAAATAATTTACCTTCGGAAATGAGATCATTCATTCGACGATTTGCATTAGACAAGAGTTACATGTACGCCTTTGATTAGGGGCTGATATTTGAAATTCTTTCAACGCTTCTAAATTCCTCATCAATTATGAAAAAAAAGCAGCATGGGTTTCCAAAAACGTTTCTTATTCTTCAAATCTCGTTAAGTGTAAATCCCAGTCTTTTGCTTCTGAAACTAAGCCAGCGGGAGAACTGGTGACCATTTTTTTAAAACCACGAAATATATAGGATCAGAGGAGTAGGTTAAGGAGCAAAAAGATAATTCTCTGAATGGTGGAATACCTGATGTTTAGTGATGGTTACTGGGTTCTTCATGACAATCCATTTCACGGTTTCGTAGCAGGGAGGAGTCGTTAGTGAGCCCATGTAAGTGTAGTAAGGCGCATGCTCTTTAGCAAGGTCCGGAACAAGGTTGGCCAAGGTCAAATTGTCAGCCGGTGTATAAACAGGGATGCTAGATCCTGTAGTTAGAAATCGAGGCGGATGCTAATATAGTTTAGCTCATATGACAAAAACAAAATTTTACATTAGATAATACTGATCAATAGTCCTGACGATTCCGATAGTGCGAGTGGCTCAATAGCCACGTTTTGTTGTCTAACCCATGCTCTTATCTTTCAATTTACATTACAATAAACTCTTGCTTGCATATTCCCGCTGAAAGTCAAAGCATGTTTATTTTACCTACTACTGTATATAGTTTTTTTTAGTTTGTATATTCTCCCCTAATTGGTGTCCCCAAATTAGTAAGGGATTTGTTCCCTGGCTAGACGGTTTTTGACACTTTAATAAAGTTTCTATTCTCTATTCTATTCTATTCTATGTAAATACAACATGAGCAAACCTTCCACGGCAACGTCATCCAGTTGATCAACAATGCTATCAAGTGCATTGTTTTCAGTCTTCCCTACCTGCAAAAAAACAAAACTTAACAATGAAAGGAGTAATGTTGAGGCTAAAGGAATGAAACTAAACTAAAACCTAAAGCTTCTGATGACGGTCGCCGAATTTAAAAATTTCCATTTAGCTAGATTATCCAATGACCAATATGGACGTCCATTTTTTTTTGTTTTTGTTTTTTTGTTTTGTTTTGTTTTTTTGTCTTGTAGACCATTACGTCATGTAAGACTACGTGTTACGTCCTAAACTACTTCCTCAATAACCTGCCATGATCATATGCATGTTATGACAGAAGTATTTAGAATAGTTCCAAAAACTTATGTATAGCCTTACAATACCTAGAAAACTAACCAACATGGACGAAATGACACAACATTATAGAGATGGTCCCAGGGAATATGTCTTACCTTCAACAATACTGAAATGGCCGCCAAGCCATCCTTTTTTGAGGCTGCATTGTCATAAAACCCATATTCTGTGTTGTAAAACATCAATTGCAACTGTGTGGAGATTGGAGACAAATAAAGACATGACTATAAGAGTGGATTTATGGTAACCGAAGCCACCCAGTTGATGAAACAAATCTGAAAACAGAACCTAAACAATAGATTCCAACATCTTCAAATGCAGTTTATAAAGTAAGGATGAAAAAAAAAATATTGTTCGATCTTCAATCTTGACTCGTGACTTTGAATGTAATAATTAAAAGCTGACTTGTAATTGCAGTCAGAATCTAAACTTCAAAGCATTGGTTTTAAGTAATCTCGAAAGCCTAGCTTGTAGTTTGTAAGAGTACTAATCGGTTTTTGTTTTGACTCAGCAAATCATCGAAAAGTGTTCTATCGGAATAGTCGCATCATAAATCACTCCTCTTCAATTGGGGCAGACTTAGATTTGTAAATAAGGCTGTTGCCTATATTCAATATGAGCAACACAATGGTGAAAAAAGTTTTGACGTATTTATAAGCGCCTTACCTCTGCTGGGAAACTTTTCCCATCAATAGTGTGCTCAGATCCTCGATCAGCCTCACATCCAAAGTGGATGTTTAAATCATGCAGCTGAAAGTTCTTATTAATCACAGGGACACCAGTTAAGTTGCAGGTGCCTCTCTCATAATCCGCTGTTAGGATTGGCTCATATCCATTATTCAGCAGTATTCCATTAAACAATCCTTCTTCATTGTCACACGTGATGTCCAGCTCTCCCAGAGATGAATCAGACTCTACCGTCTTGGTTGCAATATTGATTGGTGATTGGTCGGCCAGACGGCATGAACTTGCAACATTTCCCCATGCATCGGGTCCATAAACTGCATCAAATAAAATGCAATTTTAAGTTAGTGCAATTTTAACAGCGTATAATGTCTGCTTTGTCAACATCATGTCGTTCTCCACGCGCCCTGATGGACATTTTAACACTTGAATTCGTGATCTTATGCCTAATTCAAAGTCAGACAACCACAAAAACTTCCAACTGATTTCTCAAAGTGATTTAGGATCATAACCTTGACTCAGTGGTTACTTAACTCTCTGATTGGCTCAGAAAACTCGTACCATTATCTCAGCCAATCAAGCCATCTACATTTACTTGTGTTTATCTCCAGTTCTCTTTAGTGCCCTATGACAAGTAACTTGGTCTCACGACACTCAATCAAAAAGAGCCTATTTCTTTACCTACAGCTAATCAGGTAGTGAACAAATAAGTTCCCACAATTGTAACGGATCGAA
Organism: Pocillopora verrucosa; assembly: GCF_036669915.1. Taxonomy (NCBI): domain Eukaryota; kingdom Metazoa; phylum Cnidaria; class Anthozoa; order Scleractinia; family Pocilloporidae; genus Pocillopora; species Pocillopora verrucosa. The sequence continues at coordinate 1,689,816 of NC_089318.1, forward strand.
CACTTTTCTATAAACATATTCTTTTCTTTGAGGTCACAAATTTTCCTGAAATTACCCTTGCTACTTAAAAAAAATCACGCATTAAAGTTAATAGAAACAGTTGTGGATTCAAATTTTAAAACTGCTGTTCCAGACGGATAAAGATTGTAAAGTAACGGTTATTTCCGGTCAGAAAAAAATTACTCGCCTCCATGAATAACATCACTATCTCCATATTTCCAGGTTCCTCCTGCGTTTGTAAGAATATTAGATATCAGTTCCGACATTTACCGCAATGACAATTAGAAACATATAACCAAAATTGGGTTCTCTTACTTGCCAGTGTTGAAAAACACAAGAGAATTAGCACAGCTGTCGGAAAGGCCATTAGCAGCGAGTCCTCAGAGTAGCAAGACCAAGTTATGAATAGTGCCAGTGGACGTAAAAAAGCTCTCGCAAAATTATTATTTTTTATGAAAGAGTCAAAAGATTCCGTTAACTCTTCCCAATTTCAAAACATCAAAACACGATGGACTAATCATGTCTCCCACCTGCTTCTCACAATCTAAACAAAAACACCGAACGTATTTGCTTTTATGCAAACGTTTTAAGTGAAAAGCTGTTAGTATGTTTCTGTTCATGACTTCTATTATTGCTAGCTAATAGCATATCTAATAACTGCAAAGGTAGATCAAAGCACGTGCAGCCTCAAGGTACCCGTGAAATGTGGCAACTCTTGGTCGCTCACCAATTATAACAGTTGATTTGCCGACACTGCTGGTGGATTATAAGCTTTGATCATCTCATTTCAATGGCATTGGTGTTTTTGCTACACGATTTTTTTCTCGGGCACGCCACTACCATTACATTGAAATACAGTTTTACTGCCTCTGATCAGAAAAAGCTGAAAAACTGAAGAATGGAGATAGTTTCACATTTTTGTGATCACTAGCGGTGATTTCAATCAGAAATTTACTTTAAGTTCTGCACGAAAAAGGAATTACGAAACGAGCGGCGGACTTAACAGGTTTGGCTTTATCCTTTCATCACCACTCGTCAAATTTGTGCGAGACTCTGAGCAGTACACAAGCTGGTAGTGTTTTTAAAGTCCGAAAATGAAGTAATCACACCCGCAAAGCTGTATGGGATTATGATTACTAAGGCGCGTGACGGTTCATGTAACTTGTATGCGATAATCCCTTCTAATCGTTTTCACGCAGGATCAGGGCTGAATTTTACATATTAAAAAATCTGCGTTCATATGTTTCCACGATGAATTCATACAAAGTGAACAAAGCTGTGATCGTTGGAAATCATTGCGCCATTGGGACCCATGTCTTACCAGTGACTACTTCAACGTGCCGCCATATAGCTCTCGAACGAGTGTAGCGAGTGTGATGATTTCCGTCTCACAAAAGTTTTTAGCTTTGCATAAACTTTTGAACTGATCTGAGCGAATGACAAATGGCAAGAGTTTTATAAGTTTATTGTGTCTGCTCTCAACCACGTATGCCAATCGTGCGAATTTCGTCTTTCATGAAAAAAGATGATATTTTCGTTTTCAGTATTCGCTAGACATATTTAAGATAAAATGAGAAGCAAGAGAAAACAGACAAAATTGTTTTTTTTCCCTTTGCAGTAAATGTGCTATCGATAGCTGACTAACACCTATGTAATTTTGCTCTACTGTTTCTTTCTCTTATCCAGTCTTGTATCCTTTTCTGGCAAGAAATTAAAAAGGTTCCTATGCGAAAATTGGGTAAATAAAGAATAATATAATTTTTATGCAAATGACTGACAAGGGTTATTGTATTTGTGGAGGAGCTTTACAACTTTGGCAAACAAAAAATGTCGAACGCAAACAAAAAATGTCAAACGCAAACAATTATAACAACATCGGAAATGAAGTAAGAAAAAGGAGGAGTAATTGTAATTCATTTTCCCCTTTCCGAATTACAATTTTTTAAATCTGATCTTAAAAAAAAAAAAAAATCTTCAGTAAAAAAAAAAGACTCAGACAGCTGCCACTTTCTATTTGCTTCGTACAGTCAAGTAATTTAGTCATGTTTTTGTCTGGCGCGACTGTGGCTTCATGTATAACTTTTGTAACAAACACAATACTAAGTGTTGCTCGCGAAATGTGAATAAAACAAGCTGAATAAACTTGACCTTACCTATTTACTATGTTTCTTCTGTTTAAATGGTGCGTAATTAAAAGTGATGAAACTAATATGTTTTGGATGAAATAATTTTTTTGCTTGAAATATGGTGTTAAACGGAATTGAAAAGTGGCGGATAAACTCTTGAAAAAAGAAAATAATTCCGTAATTTTTTTTCTGGGGAAGGATAAGAGCTGAGCTGAATAATCTTAAACTTTTTCATCACTACAAGATTGCTGTTCGTATGATAATTAAACGCGTTGAGGTCAACATTTCTCGTTTGACATCGTCTTCTTCATGCCACAAGGAGTTCAAACCTTGCATAAAGTGTTCAGTGAATTATACTTCGGGTTTGTGAATTGTTCGTCTCGGTCGCTGTTCCGGCTTTAAATCAGTAAATTGAGAAGACGTAGCCTCATTGGTTTTCATAACTTATGACCAAAGGAGTTCAAACGAGTCCGTTGAAAACCAGAAAAAACGTAATGGAATTACCGCAGTATGCTGCTTTTGGAGAAATAATTCAAGCTGAACAAACTAAGCCATGTTTACTATGGGTCCACAGTTTCCTAAGATAATTAAAGGTGTTAGATCTAATATGTTTCATTGAATTTCGTCTTTCATAATACGACTTTGTATTCAAATGTTGAATTGCACCAGTGGACATAGAATACATGAAACGGCAAAGACATTCAATAAATCAGCCTCGAAGATTTCTAGACGAACAAATCGATTCAAGCAAGTCAGGAGAGAAAAAATAAAGGACACTATGAAACAACAACAAGAGCAGTAAACTTAGTCTTATTTACAAAAGTTTTGTTGCAACTCCACGCACCACTTTTTTGAAGGGTTTTTTTCAAACGCAATATATTCCTTATAGACAGAGTATAACATTTGCGGAAAAGACCTGACCCCTATCATTATGCGTCTACAGTTTAAACGGTAGTTAAATGCATTAAATCTTATCCATTTTAGTTAATATCTTCCTTCAACTTGCATCATGGTATTGAGATGTCTACGAGTCATTATACGACTACGTAATCCAGTGAGTCGAGGCTCTGGGTCACTACAAGATACTTTGAGTTAAGCAATCGTCTTTTGTAGTGACAGTGGCACTGAAAGGTGTCAGAAAAAAAAGGACTGTATCCGCAGCGGATAAATGAGTGAAAATAGAGAAACCCTGCGATGAAATAAAGCAGCGGGAAATTTCGTTTATTTTACTCCTGACTCAGTATTTGCATCGGTCGCAGGTTCGAGATTTCTATTACTTGCTGTCCCCTGACATAAAGGAAACTGTCGGATCTTTTGCTTTTCTGATCTCTTATTATTACCGACTGTCAAACATCTTGACTTGTGTCCTTCGACGGCTAAAGGAGAAATTAATTATTTCCGTGTCGTGTTTATTTTGTAGTTATCGACAAAGCAAACCGACAAAATAAAGGATACGCCAAAGATTTGGCAGAAAAAAATAAAGGAAAATACACAGAAAATTTCTAAAATACCAGAGAATTTTAAAAAACGAAAAATGCGCTACAAAAGTGATGAAATAATTTGTTTCGTTCAGTTTATGTAGATGTCCTGGATGGACTTAATGACATCTCGTAAAATCAAAATATATGTAAATTTGTACAGCTTAGTGCTTCCATATGCTTTAACATTGATTTCCTAGCCACCATTTCTACGGAAAACGAAAAAAATCCAAATTAAAACCATATATTTTGTCCATTGACCGGAATTACCAAAGAAGAATCTTACTAACAATATTGGCATTGAGTTCTAAATTTGAGGGTGTCGAGTCGAAAATGATGGTAAGTCCATTTGCAAATGACGCAGTCTTGAGCTTCTTTTCCTTAACGAAAAAATCTTTCTATATTCTTGTCTGAAATTCCTGTTCAAGAAACCGTAGATAAGAGGATTAATAGCGCCTGAAAGATTTCCCAGAATTAGATAAAAAACATAGACTTGTCTCGGAAGAGAAACTTCACCTCGGAACGTGTCCACAAAATCTATGACAGCAATCGGCGTCCAACAGGCCAAAAATCCTATCACCGTGATGAATAGAATCTTTGTAACTCTGACATCAGCTTGAGAAATGTTATCCGCAGCCAAGGAAGAGGAACGTAGATTATGAACTGTTCTTTGGTGAATGCGCATTTTCCTGAAGACGAGTGCATAGCAAATACTTAAAGCAGAAGTAGGCAGACCAACGTAGAAATACACAATAAAATTTGGAAGGGAAATTTCAGCTGTTTGAAAGCAAAACAACTTTCCAGGATGAAAGACATAATGTCGACCCGTGAGTAAATAAGGTAATGGTTCCAAGCAAGCTAAGCCGACTCCGAGTACTATCATAATTATGGTTTTCCATTTCGTAAAAATTTGTCGGTAATGTTTCGTTACCACCATTCGGAAAAATCGATTGATCGCGGTCAGTGTTAAGATCAGCAAAGAGGCGCAAGCCAAAATTATGACAAAAAATCCCTGACTTTGGCAAACACTGTCGTTAAATGGCCAGTGACCAACGATGGCCACAGCTACAGAATACGGAGCACATAACAAGGGCAAAAGAATATCAGAGATCGCCAGCGACACAATGTAGTAGTTTGGAACTGTCCGCAGTCTTGAGTTTCTATACACCGCCAAAAGAACACAGGAGTTTCCAGCGATTGCCATCGAAATAATCAGCAGGTAGAAAAACGTTTCACATATCACGACCTTCATGTCTCGGTTTTGGAGTTCTTTGGCCAAAGTCTCGATTCCTTTGAGCGTCATCGTCATCTACTGAAACAAGATGGAAATTACCTTTAACAGAGAGTGTGGCTAAACGGAAGACTATGGGACACAAACTACTTTCAGGCTCACCCTAACCTAGCATTTACTGACGAAAATAAGAGCTAAATTACTTAAAACAGAAATCTTGCGGCGCGTTACCCACCACGCTTTTGTAACCCTTTTCGCCTATGTAAATCACTTCACGTTTGTTCGGCTATGTCAGCGCAAAGTGAAGTTGTTTCGTCTTACCACTAAAAACCACGTTTGATTAGTGTCTTTAACCCTCTGGGTCAACATTTTGATGACATTGATAAGAGAACAAATAAAGCTATTCAATTTAGCTCATAAAACATATAGAAACATCTTCTGTATAAATTGATGTCCAACAACATGCGACTGAAACTGTTGAAGCTATCTCAGAATTTTAGGGGTATTTATAAAGACAGCAAAAAACTTGGAAAACAGGTTTATAATTAAGTGTGTTAATTTCCTCGTTTCAAAACTTTGATGGTGTGTTTGAAGAACTGCAAACCCGAAGCTACAAAGCTCTTCAAGAAAAGATAATAATAATAATCAATTTTTTCAAAAAATAAAAACAAGTAACTATAGTAAATGAATACTAAAAAATATTCAGCATTTATGCCGCCATAGGAATCTTAAGTTATATCCAATTGATGTATTTCAAATTTTCATATTAGGGGAGAAAAAAAAGTGGACACTTGCCTTACGAAAGAAGAATAGATCGCATCGTATCTACTTGCATGGCACTCAAAGGTAAGTAAATTTTTAAGTGCAATTTACCCTTTTGTACTTTGGTTCTTAAAAACAAACACTGGAAAAATGAATATTCATTGCTTTTACAGTAACAAGCTGTATTCTAAATTAGATTAATGAACCTGTGGAGGGTTGTCTGTTCTAAATTAGACCAATGAATCTGCTAAGGTGAGTTCAATGAACTTCGCTTCACGAGCACCACAAAGAACAGACAAATAAAAGAGATTGAGCGTGCATTTGAATATCTTGAGTCGATCTATAGCGTTTGTTGTTTCTTTTCCTTTCTTTCTTTTTTTACCGCTTTCTTCCATCTCTCAAAAAATCTTTGTTCTTGTTTTTGCTGGATATTGAGCTGCTTAAGGGCAATTTAATTCTACTTTTTTCCGAAAGTTGAACTGAAATTCTTGTTATCAGGTAATTATGACAACAATGATATAGGACGAACGGAGTGGCAACAAGATGATCCAAAGAAACAATTCCTCACGCGATGTACAACCTTCACCTAATATATAGATTTAGCCAAGCTTAAAAGCGGAGCTCACATTTTTTTTCCCCGCACGTCTCAAGGGCAGAACGCCTTGGCCCGGCCAGGACTAGAACCCGGGTCGTCCGACTCGGAGCCCAGTGCAGTACTGGACTACTGAACAAAGCCGTGGTTGACCACGCATGTTAAAAGCATGTTAAAAGTAGCACCTTGTACGGTTGTACGGTCGTACGGTCGTACATCCAAATTTTTTCGGCCTCATGGGTTACTACTATTTTGTATAATTATGGGGCTACGCTCTGCGAGCTCCGCTATGATAATTCTGAGACGAGTGATACCTTATAACTTGTTATTTCTTAAACAATGCTCGACTTCTTGAGCTATCACAGCACGAAATCGAGAATTAACAGATCTTTGATAAACACGGAGTTCCGGAAAGTTGAAATAAGCCGGGGGGCACTGTTACGCCCTCAGTTTCATCAAGAGGAAATGTTCTATTATTAAATGCACTGCTCCATTACTAGCACGTCGATGACAATCAGTTTAGCCATCGTCTGAAAAGAAACTACTTGAAATAATAAAATTCAGCATCTATTTTCAACGGCCTTTTTTTTTAGTTGGAGATGAAGTGTGGTCTTTTTACATTGGCTCAGCCTTAAGGCAGCTCTGACAAGTAAATAATCGCACCCGGGCGGCGTCGAATCACCATTTTTGGCAAGCGTTTAAAAATGGAAATGGCTATATGAAATTAGCACTGAAATTAGTTTTTATATCAACATATATTTGCTTTTGTTCAAATTTGGAAGATATTGGTTTCTAAGGAAATAAAAACTATATACATTATGAATTGAGTTAAAAAAAAACTGTCCAAATAACGATTTTACAAACGGTGCCCTGTAAATTACGTAGATTATTAGTTCTTTTCAGATACACGACACGACGCAAAGATCTCGTATCTCACAAAGTCAAATTAAATTATGAGTTCATCAATATTAAAAGAACTAAAAATATTCTAGTGTCTGTTTGTGTCTTTGGTTAGAAAGCTGTCGATATTATTTGTTTCATTAGCTCAGTAATGACATATTAGGTAAATTTTATTGTCAAGACATCACGATTTTTGCTTATTTAATTTAGTTGAGGTATATCATCTCTTTTGTTTTGCTAAGAAATCTTTTTGAGTCAGGCATCGAAGTTAGCACTCGATAAATAATTTGCATTTTATCAGTCATTATAGAATACTGAACTTAGAGCGTGTTGAATCTCTCAGTCGTGTGTATTGGATGTGAAGTAAAATTACCTGCCAATGTTGAATTTAAATGTCTTTGGTAGCCAAATGCCAGCCTGTTTTTGAAGAAGTTGAAAAGGTTCCTACCACACTCTTTTAACAGTTTTTTCTTGACTTTGGAAAAATTATTAGCAAAAAGGTCCCCGACGATTTTAAAAGGCCATTCGTGAGTAGGAAACAATGCAGCTTCACCTCCCCCTCAATAAGAGAGCAAATATCTATTCCCATAGTTGTCTTTTCTCATTAGTTTACGCCCGCTAAATTAAGCGGGAACATCAGAACAGTTCTACTGACAAGAAGTAAGCAGCTTCGTATCTAACTAAGCTTTCTTTACCTCTTTTCAGCTTCCTTCTTTATTCGACCTAATTATGAACTCAAGCTGGTTATGTTCTTAAAAATACCAGCTTCGGTTCCCAGTCTAAATCGTCTGGTTTCTAAGAGACTTAAATATAATTTTTTAAGCTTACGATTTAAGAGCTAATGTCAGCATGCATCAAACAAACAGCGGCAAGTCACCCAAATTTGTTTTCCCTCCTACTTTTATATTTTGTAGCTCAATATGTTCTGATAATTGTGGTGTAATTTTTTTGTAAAAATATATTTTAGCTTTCGAGAAATAATTTTTTTCGTTCGACCGCTCAAATATGCAAATTTTCACCGTGAATATTACCCGAGTTGTGTGACCTCATGTAACGAATATACTAGACCTATGGCATTTCTGTGAACATAATCCTTTATTTTATCATCTAAACTTAGTCCCCTGTCGTCTTAGTCCCCTGCTACTTTTCGACATAGGAAAAGTATGTCGGACAAAAATATTCACCAAAAAATTATTTTTTTCTTTGGCAGCTTCAATAACGACAGGGGATTAAGTTTAGAGTTTTTTATACCACTACAACAGACTGTGTGCCAACGCTTCCATTTTGCAAGAGAGAAGATACTTACATTGTTTAGATAATTCAGTGTTCATCGTCAACTCACTTACCGATCAGTGGTTGTAAAAAAATTCCGTTTGAATCACTTTGTTATTTAGACTCCACAGGAATACAATGCAGCTCTTCAGACAGTAGCTGTTAGCTAACTGCCCGTAATTTTAACTTGCAGATGTGTGCTGACGGAGTACCATATAAAGACCGAACCAGCACCTGCAAGATTCAATGCGTTTGATTAGACCTTAAAGACTTAACCTTTCAGTCATGTAAGCCTGGGGTTTAACCAATAACTCTGGATAATCACAGCATGCAAATATAGAAAAAAAACCTTCTGGTGATTTTTTTTTTTCATTTTCTTTGTCGAAGACAGCGTTGCCTTTAAATGTCACATACTGAGGAAGAAAGAGGCGGTATTAGGAACAGAATTTCACAAAATTAATTAAAACCAAACGCTCATGTTTTCTAACAAGTCGCCGAAGCGTCTCACTACTTCATTAAGCTCAGTTTTCAAATGTGCGTCAAAACGATGTCTATGACAATAGTTTCCTAGAACAGAATGCATATATAAACGAAAAAACATTTTATATGTTCGCACACACCTTTATTTGCATGGAAGAAAAAATTGTTTCGTATCACTCCTCTTTTTTTACTTACAACTCTGACTGATATTCATGGTATAGCTAGAAACTACGGAAAATATTTAAAAAAATACACATAACTGTAAATGAATTATCGTGAATAATTTTGTAAAGATATTTATAGAAACTCACACTCAGACGAGAGAGGAAGTTACTCTCGACGAAAATAACCACCCTTCATTCGCTCTGATAAAGGGCTAACGCTCGCTAAACGTCAGCTTTGAAACTCTACACATCACCGTAAATGAATTATCGCGAATCATTTTTAAAAGATATTTATAGAAACTCACACTCAGACGAGAGAGGAAGTTACTCTCGACGAAAATAACCACCCTTCATTCGCTCTGATAAAGGGCTAACGCTCGCTAAACGTCAGCTTTGAAACTCTACACATCACCGTAAATGAATTATCGTGAATAATTTTTAAAAGATATTTATAGAAACTCACACTCAGACGAGAGAGGAAGTAACTCTGGGCGAAAACAACCACCCTTCATTCGCTCTGACGAAGGGCTAACGCTCGCTAAACGTCAGCTTTGAAACTCTTTGCGGTGGCCAACTTACGTTATCAACTCAGTTGATAATACTAAAATACCCTGTTATACTCTCCCACCGACGCAGCAACACCGTTTCTTTAAAAACTTACCCCTTTTATTCACCCCTGATAAAATTCGTCCCCCAGAAGTAACGAATCAATTACGGTAAACCCTTGTGAATCGCCCCTGTTCGTTCCTTTCCAATTTTGTTTTAAAGCAAAGGGATAAAATGCAAACTCTTACGTAGACGTAAATTAGCATGTTTCAAAACAAAAAATAAAAACATCATTGATATTCAGGACACGTTTATTTGCCCCCCTAAAAATGAAAAAATTAAAGCTCTTCAGACCACCGCCATAAGTTAGCTGGTTGTTAGCTCAGTGCTATCTGTTATCTCCGTTTCTTAATGACAACTGATATCCATCACGAGCGTAATGTCCAAACCTTAGATTCAATATATAATTTAACTATTAATTCATAAGACACGCGTCATCTTAAGATGAACGACATGGTAAAGATAATGCGGACGTAATGTTGTCTAATTTACATGGATCGTGTATCTCTCAAGAGAAAAAATTCGAAGCGAATCATAAATTCTGGCTAGGTCTCGCTTAATATCTCCGCGAAGTTCACTTTTTAAGAAATTCAAAAGGAAAAGAAAAACATTAGCAGGTTGATGAGATCTTCTTTTAAGGTGGCCATGTGAAAGAAAGTTTCCAAACGTGGTCAATCCATTTAAAATAATACCTCAAATCATAAACAATATTTCTTCTTTTATCCTGCTATAACCGGCTCTCGCGAGCACCACCTACAATGATACCTTAATATATATAAAATTCTTTTTTTCTGTTATTACAAACTCATCGATCTTTGAAGCTTTTCCTTAGGAAAATAACTTGATAAGAGCAAAAGGAAATTCTATCCATAAAAGCCAAAGTATTTTGCCAAAAGTGATAACAAAATAAATACCCAATTTAAATAACCAATTTTCATCACGGAAATTTCGGCAAGCCATTCATATTCGCCTTTCTGCCTTTCAGTAACTTATAATGAATGTAAGATTATAACTTTAGGACGTGTCACTTAGGCTTCAGAATTGTCTTTGGTTCTTTTGCAGACTACCCATAGACTAAAACAATCGGAAGAAGATTACAATTTTACTGAGAAAAACGACAAATGTAGACCTGCCCCTCATTTTGAGGTAGGATTGACTTCGGCAGGTTTTTCTCGAAACGTCAGAGGCGGAATCGAAGGACTTTGAAGAGAGTCGAGAAAAATAAATTTACTAACTGATTAGTTAATCTTGTGTGCGTCAATTCTTCATTAATCGATCGATAGCTTTGAAAATTATCTCTACATCGCCATAAGTCCTCCGCTGATGGAATTATAATAAAACACATCCCAATGTAGGTAAACCTACATTGTATATGCCTCTAGGAGTAACATCATTCCTCTGAGCACGTGTTGTTAGATTGAATAGTCATTCGGAAAGTAGCCATTAGCTCACAATGTTTGTGTAGTGCTGGTGTGCTGTCGGAGTATTTTGAACAGCTGAAGCAGCTATATCCAGTCCTGAATAACTATTGAGAGACCATCACGTAAGTTAAGGCTTAGCTTTTGAAGCTATTACTCAATGATTATTACTTTCTTTTTCTTTTTCTTTTTTCAGTTGTCCGTATACTTTTCCTGTATCACGCCGTATACAAGAACTTAGTTAGCATCAATTCAATTCCTGGTAATTTGTTGCATACGTTGTTCATATGCAATGGATATATCTGCACTGACATCCTCGTCATCTGACAGTATGAACCAATAGTTTACCAATGTTACGCAACTCCTTTCAGATTCATTTAAGAAATTAAATTTGATTATGTCACTGCTCTTATATCTGTCTGGTTTTTGGAAATAGGCCGGGCACCCGGATTTCAGCTGCTCTCACTATTTGCCAAGTTCGTGATCTGAGTTTCCTCCGAAGCCTGAATTCTATACATCTATCCATATTTATCTATGTGCCAGTTTCCTTAAGGACACTAAGAGCTATTTTCAAGTAGATCATATATTGGTCTTGAGCGTTTTAAAGAAATACATAAAACTTTTATAACTAATGTCGTTATCAGTGGAATTCTCTCTGCTGAACCTACTTCCACATTTCCCCCTAACTAATATGAAAAGTAAAGTTCGCTTTCACCAATTTTTCTTCGAAGGAGATCGGTAAAACACGGTAGCAGTTTTCCGATCTATTCCGCGCTACGATGACTTTTCCTGCGATTACGCAATCATTCCAACTCATTAACACTGATTGAGAGCCGTAAAGCCAAAATCAAATTAAGTACCAGACAATAACTAATCAGAAAAAAGGACGTAAATCTAACTTAAATGAATATTAAACTCATCCGCCGACTAAAAGCTTTACAACAACCGGTCGATAACAATCGTTTTAATGATCGTAAATTACAGACGTTGCTCTATAAGTTAGTTTACACGATAAATTATTTACATTAAGTTGTCGCGACGTTTATTTCTGACTTTTTCTTCTGAAAAGAAATAATCATCGATTGTTAATAGATCTTTGCAAAGTAATTATATGATACAGATATAAAAACTCATGATCATAGTCAGACTTCGACTCCTTCTCAACGCACGTACTTCTGAAGAGCTGTACTTGTAGACTGCAGAAACAAGCTGGTATGTTACTGTTTGAAAAATTTTTAGCATTTGTTAGTTGAGAGAAGTTTGCAAATTACATAAACAGTAGCCAACATTTGATATACATGATTTTCAGAGCTATATCGTTATTTTGCAATGGCAGAATTGCAAGGAAATTTATGAGAGATATGGTTGTATTTTGGAAACCAAGAAATATGGTATATTTTGAATCAGCAGAAGAAGAAGAGTGTGGAAGATTCCAAATCAGGAAAAATGAGGATACAGTTTATATCGTTTCAGTCATGTTTTTCGCATTTTCCCTGTGATTTATGGGTCGATCCAAGAATCCTAGTTTTGGGAATTGCAAACTAAAAAACCAGACAGCATTAACACCACCTAGATCGCAATAAATTGATCCAAAAAATTCAATGAAGAAATCAACTAACTTAAATCCTAGTACTTGAAATTTCCAAGTTTTTAAAGACTGGAAATTTTCCTTTGCCGAATATTGTCAAGTTATGTAATATTAGCTAAGAGTGAATATTTATACCTAGAGCCTGCCCTACCTGTGGTCGGAATGTCGCATCTGAACATCATTCGACGCTAGTCGGTATATAGAGTGGTTCTAAATTTCTTATGAGTTCGTAATATGTCACGGTTCTTCATATCCACTGCTATATGTTTTGCTTGTCTGGTGAAGGTCTCTAGAATACCTATTTATCTTAAGGTGTCAGCAGTCAGCAGCAGTCTCGATTTCAAATCTGTGAAAGTGCAGGTAAGGTTACATAAACGGAGACGGTATCGGTAATATTAACGCTAAGCTAACGATGACTGCACGATGACATTGTCGATAGTTTTCCATCTCTGTTATTTCCCAGGTCTTAGATCATGAATAGGACATCGTTCATAATAAGTGTAGCAGCCCTCCGAATGGCTCTGTGCTTTGTTAATGTTCTCACCGAAGAACAGAAAGTAGTTTGCCAAAAATTCAGGTTTGAGATGGGAAAAAATGTTGTTGACGACCACGCCCTCGACGGCCATGTGATTGAGAGATACACAGTTAAGACAGCTGCACAATGTCACATGATGTGCAGAGACAACTGTTTATGTTTATCCATCAACTACCTCTCAAGTCTCCAAGAGAACAATTGCGAGTTGAATGACGCTGTGAAAAGAAAGAAACCAGAGGCGCTAAAATTCAAATCAGGAGCTCAGTACTACGATCTGGTTAGAATGCATTCAGTAGAGGTGAGAGGTTAAGTGAACTTTTTAATTAAAAAGACAAAAGACAAACAAACAAACAAACACTGAGAAAAGGGAGGAGGGTTAAGGTAAAATTTGAAGAACGCAACAGTCTTTCTACATTTAGGAAGTTACAAGTAAAAATGGGTCCATAAAGTTAATTACATTAAATAAATACCCCTAGGCGCGTAAATTTGAGAATATACTGGGAAAAATACTGACGTGTAACTTTAAACTTAATTCAAAAACAGGGAGGCCGACCTTATGTAAAAGGAAAGGATGTGTGTGTAAACAGATGTTGCCAGCCTAATCCTTGCTTTCAAGGAGCAGAGTGCGTGGAGAATTGTGATCCTGATGATGCCAGGTTTACGTGTAGCTGCTCCGCTCGTTATACTGGACAGCGGTGTGAACATAGATGCTATAAAAGTTGCAAGGATGCTAAAGAAAACGGCATATGGCAATCTGGCAGGTACCTCATATGTAATGGAGAGATCGAGCCATTTTACGTGTACTGCGAAATCAGCCCATCGTCCAGCTTCATATGGACTCTTTTACAATCCTTTGCTATCGATCGGCAATTGCAGTTTAGTAGCCAACCGTTCACAAATAGCTTTCCAGTTCGTGACAATCTCCTAGAGATAGACTGGGGCCTGTACCGTTTATCCTTGGCCCGCATGAAGTATCTTGCCGAGCAGTCGACTCATCTCAGAGTAACGTGTAATTACAACACAGATGGTCTTCAGTATACGGACTATGCACAAGCGGAACTCGAACACCACAATTTATTTGCAACATTCAACAACAAATGTAGAATTTATGAACACATCGCCATCCGAGGCAATGAATGTAGGAACTGCACCGCTCTGACCAATCAACCGAGTGGCCACGCCTGGCACATCGATAGCTACTTAAGTTCAGCCAATGGATGCAATTTTGATGGGAGGCCAGGGATGGGAAAGAGCGAGCATAACTTTGGATGGTATGCTCATGGAAGAGTGAACACAGATCACCGATGCTCGTCATCTCCAATGTCGACAACTCAACACTGGTTTGGTATTTTTTATATTCCGGGTATTAATCGTCCTCAAAGCTTTCCTGGTAAATAAAATCTTGATACTTTCCTCGATACCCTTCCATTTAATTTAGCGCTGTGAACTGGTATCTCACCATACCAGTTATTATTTTTTCTTCCTTTTCATCACCCTTTTGCTCGAAAATATACATTCTATAATTTCATGGAGATATTCCTTTTTCGGTCACTGACAGCAGAAGTGAAAGGTTTAAACAAAAAGACGCTTTGGCAGGGTTTAAGCGTCATCAATTTTCCAACAAGAACTGATTGAGGTTGTGGATTTCATGCGCCACTACCACAGCATTAAAAGTGTGTAATGTAAATAGTTTCGAAATAATAATTTAGTACTCAGATTTCTTCGAGGCTTGTTTGTGGCCAAGTATGCGCCACTTAGCCAGCGTAACACGGTGAGCAGCTCAACAAAGCTGGTGTACGTGAATGTGCAAAAATTTTATTCTAATTCGTATAAGCGCTTCATGTAAATAAATGACAACATTCATGTGTATGCAACTCGGTAATTATGTGTGCTGTTTGCTTAAAGGTTATCATATTATACAAGAATACCAAAGTCGTATAAAAGCAGCGAGATCTCGTATAATATTTTAGCGGATTTTTGGACAATGGATTTGAGCGTTAGATAACATATGATAACTTAAGTGAATTTTAAGGAGCGACATGTGAGATTTTAATCATGGTCAATCGCATCAAATTAAAGGATTCTTCGTAGAGGAAGGCGAGAACGTGTGATCTTTCTCTAGTTAAATACCACAATGAGTATTCGCATATGATTTTATGATCAAATAAACGTAATTTACCCTATAATGTTGTTTATTATTTATCCTAGCCAACTGGAAACGACGTCAAATGGAGTAATTCTCGAACTTTGAGTTCTTGAAGTTTTGTCTTACCTTCCATTTGCCTCCTTTAGAGTTCTAAAACATTTCCAAAGAGTGACTTGAAATGAGATGTATTTCTTAATGAGACCAAAATGGAGAAATTGTGAGAATTACGTAAAAGCAAAACGAAAGTAATCACAACGACCAATAGGAAGAAAGGAAAATACCCTTAAGAGCCAATAGGAAGAAAGGAAAATACCCTAAAGAGCCAATGAAAACTCGTAATGAGAACAAGCCAACTACCCAAAGCGCGGGAAAACGTGGGCGACCAAATCGTGGTTGGGTTCACGTTTGCATCTGATTGGTTGATAGAGTGGCGCGAGTTTTCTGGACCAATCACAGAGCAAAGTAAAGTAAAACTAATGCAATCCCGGATTACTTTCGACGCGCAAGTGAAAACTTCTCTGGTGAGTAAAAGTCAAGTACTCGTGTAATCATTTTTGACAGTAACCTGTCACGGGGAAGACACTATGAAGCCCTTTTGACCTTATTAGTTTAAGAAAGAGTCAAACAAATTATTAAATGCATTGAAATCGTATCACTGAATTTTTCCTTCAAAAATATATGATAAAAAAATTATCTTGCAAGCTCATTTGGAGTATGTAAGTTATATAGAAAGGTAAGTTGGATCATGTAATGTTTTGAGGAAGAACTAGCCAGTGGCAAGATTGTCTAATTATATTATTTCATTCTGTTATTTGATGATAGAAATCTCAATTTAAATACATTTGCGAGCGAAAAACCTGAAAATGATTGTTAGACGAAATTTCTAATTTTATCATTTGACTCCCAACAAACACTGAAACTCGACGCACCTTATCACAATTACCAATGCTACAGTAGTATCTCTATGAGAATTGTTTCCTTTCCTTCAGGTCAAGAAACAGTTGAGAATTTTGCTTGTACCTAGAAGATAAACACCAATTAACGATAGCGAATGTGGACTATCAGTAACCTCTCTGCTTACAATTTGAATCACTTCAATATTGGCTTTTCGATATATACAGATATCTCTTCTCGTATTTTTTCACAAAGGAGAAATGAGTATTTCACTTATATTGACTAAAATATCCATTTTACATCAGGCCACGAATTTATCAGGAACAAATCGCGTTTGTCTGTTTGTTTTTTATCTGAACAATAGTTCCCCAATGTCTACCCACAAGTCTAACGTCTCAAAGAGATGGTTAGTTTTATTGTTAACAATCGACTGGATGGTACTTAGTTATGGTAAAGAGGTAAGTAATTATGGTAAAAATCGAAGTCAACTCCTGCGATTATCTATAGAACAGAACAGATCAGTTCATCCTTTCCTGTTTTCCATCGTCGCCATGCACTGCTTCTTCGTAGAAAATTCCATGCTAAACTTTACAGGTCGTTTGTATCCGTGGTCAGTGACAAGAGCCTTAACTCGAATTATACAAATGTGAATCGATGAATACTTTGCGGATTTCTTATAACAGGGCTTGTGCTGACTCGAAATTTTCAGCACGCATTGTCTGCTCATTACATGGTCCATGAAATTGACTACCATATGAATTTTTTTACACATGATGATAGTCTCAGGAAGATACTTTAAAGGAGGTTATACTTCATTTTAAATTTTAATATACCTGCTTTTGATAACAGAATATCCGCATAGTTCTCAGCCTTTCCTTATTCTTTCATTTTTGAATTACTGTTGATAAAAGGCATACATAATTTAACAGATGTTCCTCTAAATCACCAGAATGGCGCACTCGTCAAAAGAGACACAACACTTGAAAACGTGAAGGCGATGTACAACAGATTCGTGAGTGATTCAACTGGAAAGGTAAGTTGAAGTAAGGGACTTCCACTGATTAAGATGGTCATAAAAAGTCCCCGGAGTCATAAAAAGACCCCGGAGACTTAGAGTGGGATCACGTCGCACAATGCATTGTCACAAAATTATTTTTTCTTGGTAACATTTTAGTTAACGCACCTAGTCTAGATTAGGAAACGTCACGGTTATGAAGGCGGGAAAATGTGGTCAGTTAATTAGACTTCCGGAGGAAAATAGTTTGAATACGCAGATCTTCAATTCAAACCTATGTTACCCGCCCAAGGAGAGGAAATGTTACAAAGTTCTTCAAATTGTAATATTTCATTTTACTGAATGACCCAGGCAAAGTATGCTGACGCAGGAAATAATGCTTGCTCAATGGACTTGCCGCCGTCTATAACCAAAACACCAGGGATAGTTCATGTGGCTGCATCAAAGCATGACTTCCAGGGTTCTCTTGGATGCGGAGTGTGTCTTAACATTGTTGGAAGTGGAAAACCTGCTGCAGCAGATCTGGACGGCTCACCACCGGTTGAAGGAAGCTTAAAAGGAATAATCGTCGACCAAGACGATTCACTGAATCAAGGTGCTGACAGCCTTTTACTGTAATTCTGATGACGTTTCTGATTATGTTGAATGTTTCAATTGCTCTGATGGTCTCTGAGAAGTTCTAATAAAGCATTTTTTGCTAGAAATTTTGAACAAGATCATGGCGCATACTCGTTGAATGATACAATTTGCTTTTTTCATGGGAGATCATGGCTCTCAGTGAGATCTGAAACAAACCCAATTCTATCCTTGTTCCACCTTAGGAGACCTGGCTATTCTTCCTCCACAGACTGGAAGTGGTCTTTGGGAAATCAGCTTCAAAGCTGCTGACTGCCAATCGGCCCAGGGACCAACAGGATACATTCAGTTTCGTTTTACTGGCAGTAATGACATGTATTTCAAACTGCAAGCCACAAATGCTAAGTAAGTAACGGCACAAGTATGTTTCGCCGTTAGCAACCTCAGTGTGACCTACCCAGGTACACCAACCCATAAAAGACCCACCCGTTTATCTTTCTGTTCGATTACCAAACGTTTCCATGTATCTACTGCTATATAGAGTTCCTGTGGCTGGCATTGAAGCTTTTGAACGTGTAAAAGGCAAGTGGTTTTGCCTCACAAGAACGACAAATAACTTCTTCACGAACGAAGGAATGGGTGCTGTTTCATTTCCACTGAAGGTGCGCCTGACAAGTGTCATGAATGAACAGCTGGAGGCGACAATCAACGCCCTAGAAAACGACAAGGTTATCAATTCTGATGTTCAGTTCTCAGACACTGCAATGAGAGGTGAGAGACACTAAGAGTTCTCCTGATTACTAGACCAGAAGTAAACTCTTCCATACTTAGTTGATCAAATTCGTTTGAAATTCTTATTCATCAGTTGATGGGCTGATTCGATAATCAGAGAAGCAGTTTTTTTGTCCATGTTTCCTAATAGAAATCTGCTGTCTTAATCAACGTAATTCTGGTTTCATTTTGGCTGTGTAAAAAACATTGAACTTAAATATTAATCTCCTACGACTCCCATAGGTGGATCACCAGAAGGAATTAAGTGTAAAATTAATCAACGTAATTCTGGTTTCATTTTGGCTGTGTAAAAAACCTTGAACTTAAATATTAATCTCCTACGACTCCCATAGGTGGATCACCAGAAGGAATTAAGTGTAAAATTAATCAACGTAATTCTGGTTTCATTTTGGCTGTGTAAAAAACCTTGAACTTAAATATTAATCTCCTACGACTCCCATAGGTGGATCACCAGAAGGAATTAAGTGTTATGGTCAAGGTGACAGACCTTCTACACCTGAAGGTACGTGTGCACGAGGTTTCCTTCTTATTTCGTGAATCTATTTTACAAGAGTCTCCCTTTTACGCCTCTTTTTTAAAACTTATCAAGCTCTCATAATGTGTGGACCGGCATAACAAGAACGTATCAATAATATAATACAAATTTCATAATATTGGAATGTAGATCTGGCCTCTAAATTCCTTTGAGTGAAACTTTTCATTGGCTTTTTTTTTAGTTGAAGGCTAAACGTGATTTATTTCCGTGGCTTGACAATGGAAGAAATATATTGTTATCTTCATCCATCCCGAGCTAAGCTTCGATCTGCCTTTGACCGCGCGCTAGATTCTTGATCTGATAGTAAACGCATACCCAAACACCCATCTATGAAACAATATACCTGCACTATCACTCGTGAGAAATTCAAAGTTTGTTGTATTTTTCTCTAGAGTGAAAAGTTATTCCAGTTAATTAGAATATGAAAGCTACATGCAAAAACCGTTATTTGATTTGATTCTCAATAGGCGATGAAGGGTTCTGCGTGTCCAAAGAGGATGGCATATACGGAGATCCAAAAGACGAGACCGCTTTTTACGTTTGCCAAGGTGAAAAGGCAACAAAGAAATTTTGTCCAACTGGACTAAAATTTAATCCAGTGATATCTTCCTGTGATGTGCCGGAAGATGTAAAATTTGTTAGCGCTGAAGCTGAATCTGGGGGGCCATTTGACTCAAAAGAAGGCAGTAGATGGATTTCTTTACCAGGTGATGGTAGCTTGAAGGTTTTTTCTGTCGGTGAAAGCGAAAAACCGACTAAACAAGATGACAAGGTGATTTCAAAGGTTTCACACCCGCACAAGTTGTTTTCAATCAACATATTCAACGGTGTCCAAAGTCATGCAATACAGCAGCCCCCTGGAGGAACACAAAATAAACTTGCGAGTCCTGTAAGATACCAAGGACATTTACAAGATAATGTCGTAAATATCATGTCAGTGGAGTCACCTCCACTAAATGGAAAAGCCAAAAAGCCCGTAATGGTGCCAGAAACGGACGTTAAATCCAAGAGCCAAGAGGGCTTGCGAAATACTACCAACCAAACGATTGAGGACAATAATTCAGTGTTGCTAACACAAAAATTACAGCCAGTGATTAAAGGCAACATGAGCCAGAAAATAGATCAAAAGGATTGGCGAAATGACGAAGGACACATGAAAAATTTGAGTGATTCAGCAGATAATAAGAGTTTGGCAAATATTTCTGAAAACCATTTATCTCCAAATGATCTGGGTCATTTCAGTACAACTCCTCACAAGTTGTTTGCTATAAATATCTATGGTTCACATCCTCAACTTCCAAGTGTGCACCATGAAATGAAGACTACCACTGAGAACAGACAGGATGGGGAACATACCATAGAACCAGTAGATGAGTTCAGAGACACCAATTCCTTCGCTGACAACGGTCGGAAAGTTCTAGTTGACTCATCAGAATTTCACATTGGCAAAGGTGAGATGTTAAAAAATCCTGGCCAGCTTACAACTGATATCAACGAAAATAACTCAGAGAATGCCAATTTTGGGGACAAGACAGATTCATTTAGCACTAATGATTCAATTAGTTCGATGCCACTTCACTTTAAACTTAAGATTAAGATGGACAACAGTGGAAAACAACCTGTGATTAACTGCACTCTGTCCGAATGCCCTGAGAATGACTTCGCGATACAGGAAGATAGGACGAATACCTCAACGTCGCCAGTAAATGGATCAAAACCTGAACCTATTGTATCGCCGCAGAAATTATTTGTCAGCCAGAACAATTCTAAACTTGGAGATTTTCGAGTAACGTTTAAAACTGGTCAGCCAGAGTCAATGAATCAGAAACAAGAAGTGAAAGAATCGCGTGCACCCCCGATGAATTTAACAAAAATTATAATGCCACCTTCTCATATGCAGGATATAACAAACCTTTCCCAGCAGAAAAATGCTTCTAAAACTCCCATTCAGCAGTTAAAAAGTTCTTCTAGACAGCAAAATGGAGACGTGCCCACTTTACACCATAACGATACGGTATCATTAAAAACAAATAAAAACGCAGAGCAAGGGCAAGTGAAAACCGACGACAATACAAAGACTATGAAGATCAGCGACAACAACAAACCTGACGAGATGAGAGGGGCAGAGCAAAAAGCAACTACAATGGACGAGAATGCTGCAAGCAACATCCAAAACTCTTCTAATCTAAAAGTTTCTGTGGGTGAGAAGTATGAAACTGGTAACAACGTAAAGGACCCAGTTGTGACTGGGGGCCCAGTTCAAGAACCTGGCAACGCAAAGGCCTCTGATAAATTCAGGGAGCAAAAACAGATTTTTACGAACAACAAGTTTCAAGCCAATTTACAATCGGGCAGTGTAACAAAGCAACTAGAAAATGCTAATATGAAAAGTCCCTTTCTTGAGCAAGAGCAGCTAAGTCCTCACGATTTTGTTCAAATTCAGAGCCGTCCACAACTAAAGATTATTTTAAAAACTCCTGGGAGAATTTTGAATCCTCTGAACAGACGGTCAGGTGCTAAAGGTCACATCGTGCAGATCTTAAAAAGCTTGATCGATAGGCCGCTTGAGTTAGATTCTAAGGGCAAAGAGGTCGTTTCTATGTTATCCAGTTTCACCAACAAAACAGTAACAGGAACGGCTCGAGAGAGAATATCTCAAGATGATTCCAAGGCAGTGGAAGATGGTGGAAATATCGCCCAGAGTATTTTAGAAGCAAACAAGGAATACCTTGACGCTATTGCTACGCAGGGAATGGTATTCAGTGATGGGGATCCTGAAACAGAGAATATGACAAGCATGGATGGCTCTATTAATCACAGTCATGGCTATCAACAGCAGGAATATGAAGCTTCTCGGTGGAAAAGTCCACACACAGAAGGAGAAGATTCTTCAACAGAGCCCCAAGAGCATAGCCTCGGCATTAATACTCACCAAGGTGATTCGGTCCAGGGTGAGTATTTGATAACTCGACTTCAAGAGGACGGAGGCAGTGGTGAGTAATCTTAAATTTGTTTTGTCACCGTAATGGTCCGTCAAAATGATAAAAAAGAAAAACCAAAAAAGTTTACCAGAGAAAAATCGGAAGTCCGAAAGGGAACAGCATGGGAAAATCGCAAAAGACAATGAATTGGATTGTGGTTTGTTTGGAAACATAGGTCGTTTACCTTATTATAATACTCATACCATTTTTCATTTGGTCATGGTTTTGCCAATAAATAAAAGTGGCCTCGTAGAGCCTGAGATCGTCTGGTTTTTTTTTGTTGTTGTTATGTTTGTTTGTTTGTTTGTTTCATATCTCAGCCCCTCAACTGCGTATGTAGGATTATGTAGCGGACTTTCTTAGCGCCCCTTCTCGGGCTCGAACCCCGACAGATGGAAGAAACAACAATATCCCTTCTCGTCTCATGATACATAAAACTGGACAAGATTATACCGAGCGTAGCTTATGTAAAAAGGGGGTAAAAGACTAACAGAAAACATTTCTTGTTTTCAGGTGAAAGTGTTAGTGAGATGGGAACCAACAAAGACACTGGGTCGGGTAAACCTGAACACGATAAAGGATCCAAAGGCTTGCCTAACAGAGCAGGCAGGGTGTCTGTCACAGATGGACTGCCTGGAGTATCAGAAATGAACGCTTACAAAGGAGGGATGCGCAAACCAAAAGTTGATTCACGTAGGGACAGTTTTATCATACAATGAATATTATTCTCTCTGTATCTCTGAATTAAAAGGTAAAACATGTGAAAAATACGCGTAGGAGTGAAATGAAGGTAAACTTTGTAGAGAAAAACGTGCAAGGGAAAAAATCAAACCTAAAAACCAGTGCAGACTTGAGGCTCAGATCTTTTGATTTGACTATCGAATATTTCACTGAGCAACAAGCGAAATCGAAGACATAGTTCTAATAGCCTCAAAAGCGATAAGCCTCTTGCATGATGATAGGGTATGGGAAATTGTTGAGTTACGATTATGACACAGTAACATTCGACTTTCTTCTTTTAGGATTGAAGTCCTTCTGCATCGGAAAGTCAAGCGGAATCTACACAAATCCTTTCGAACAAAAGAGCTTTGTCGTCTGCTCTAATGGAGTGTCAGAGGAGAGACAGTGTCCTGAGGCCATGTTGTTTAACCCTAAAGAAAAGATGTGCGATGTGCCAGATCAGAGAAACACCATGAGGACAAAGAAAAGGAAAGAAACCACCAAAAAATGATTGAGACGTTCTCGTTGATGATTCCTTCTTCACAATATTTGTCTCATGGAAAAGTGACCTTCCTATGAAAATACATTTTCAAGTTAAAACGTATTGAAATTTCAATTCAATGAAAAATTACTTCATGATTAACATCTCCGTTTGCAGTCCCGCACCCTTCCCTACACAACAAGACAAGTCTGGATTTATTTTCCAAAATGTAAATGTATATTTCTAGCTTAACTATGGAAGACAACTAACGCCAATAAAACAGATTGTCCCTTTTAGTTGTGATATTTAAGTGTGTATAAATATTTGATCCACTTGGATTACAAGCCGACATTCTTGGAGGGGTTTATCTTAGTCATCAGATATCTACAAAAGCAAAACAAAAGGAGAATAAAAAGAATCGTCACCTGAAGAAGACCTCGGAATCTTTCTTAGCTTTCAAACATATCTTTAAATGTAGCTTTGATAGCACACAAAAACAAAAATCCAAGTAACATTGACTTATTCTTAGGCTTATAAATATGAAGCATGGACACTCTTTTGCACAAGCTAGACCAGTCTAATTGAATGACAATTTAAAATTTAAAATTAAAAAAAAAGGAAATAAAACGTGGCAACACTCCTGATTTAATTATATGTTTTTCGAAAGCCATCTGACGACTTGTAATTAAAACTGGAAGGAATAAAAGAGTTTGTCTTTGAGCCTTACCAATGATAAGCCTGACTTTTCTAGTCAGCACATTTTTTTGATCTGATGCTCTTTCGTTTCTACCAAGAATAAATCCTTTTCAATTTGGAGGAACGGTTCTAGATGACGCTGAGAATGATATCTAAAATTGACCTGCATCTGCTGATAAACTCATGATTTGTTGCCAATTCAAAGGAAAGTTTCCAACGATATTATGTATGAGTGTATTTACTTAAATCCAAAGATGTCATTCGGTTAACTCGAATCACTGATTATTGTAAAACGATTTTAACTTCCATTGGGCTTTAAAGAACTGTTTTTTATATATGATTCAATTATCAATAGTTATCGATTCCGTCGAGAAAAATCAGGTACGCACGTAAATCATCTCTTTGCTGATTGACGGAAGTGATTGAGGGACTTATCGACCTACTTAACAACTGACTGACTGACTGATTGATTGACTGACTGACGGAGTTAATAACTGAGAGGATAGTTTGATAGTTGACGGAACTAGCCCCTTTTCGGTGGACAGAAATCCACCATGTACACTCTTTTGCTTTCTTCAATGATTCCAAGAAATCCCATAGTTCATTTCTGTAATTGGGTCTATTTGATATTGTTGTCCTTTGAAACCTGGTTTGAATCCACAGCTAGTCTCCCAGATAAAAAAAAGTCTTTCGAAATAAATCAATAGCACCTCACAATGTCTTTTAGTTGTAATTTAGTTCAAGACCAAAACAGAAACGAATGAAAAAACACTTTGCGCGAGCGATACTTTTAAGACTGGTTTCTTTGAACGCAAGGCAAATGTCTATGGACACCATAAACTGATGAATACAATCAAGAAAGAGAAAATCAGTCAGTGAAAGAAAACTCCTGTACATTGTTCCAAAAGGTAATACCTAAGCGTCTTTAAAATAACACAAAATACTTGGTATTCGAAATAACCGCGCACTTTGAAGATATTCGACATTGTTCGTAGTTGATCATGAACTATGGTGTCCACTGAGATGGAAAGTGATATGACCATATATGGATGTGAAAAAAGCCTCTACAAATACCACTGACCTCTGAAATTACCCGTTAAACTGACCTGCCAATAAGGTCAAGAATAATGTTTCGTAATGTCTTTTGTGTGTTATTGTTTGTTCTTTGTTCCTTTTCGTTAGTGACAACAATGAAAACGGTAAGTAATATTTACAAACGTGTAAATTGGAACTTATATTACCATATCAGAATGCAAAGCAATTCAATTTCGGATAGTTTAAAGACTAAGATAAATATTGCGGGCGAGAAATACTCATCCAAGACCTTTTTTTAAACCACCAGCTTAAAATATCAGTACTAATTCATTTCAAGCTTTCCACTTGTTTGTTGGCGAATCTTATCCATGTACCTAAGAATTTTAAGAGACATTTCGAATTCAATAGTTTTTCATTCTTTGTTAAGGCGCGGAATATGGTCATATAAAAGTATAAGGTACATAAAAGTATAGGGAAAAAATTGTATCAGTCCATTTTACTGCGGTAATATTTGTTCAAGTTTAACACATGACTTATTTGACTGGCTAGCAGGTGATGTCGTTTTAAAGTGTACGCTCTTACGGCACCAATTACCAATTTTAATTGATAACATGAATCAAGTCTCGCCACGAATTCAGAAGTAACACAGCTGTCGGAATGGTTTTTCTTCGGAGTTTGTCAAAGTATTTCATTAAGAAGTACGCAATCCACTTACTTGCTCTTATGTCTTACAGCAGAATTCTGAGTGAGATTTTAAGAGCAATGAATTTGCTAACCAGGCGGAAAAGCTTAGTGATACTGATTCTTTGGCTGTGTATAGAGTTTTCTGAGGTATGTGATTTTGTTTTTACAAATGTACGAAACCACAATTATTTATTTCCATGAAAAGATACCTTGAATCTCTTAAGAAACACTTGTTTCCATGAAGTGGTATCGAATCGAATTGACAGTTTTATCATCCAGTCTGCTTGCTCCGTAAGACTTTTTCGTGCCTTCTTTCTGCCTGTTTCGTCGTTTCTTAAGTAGAGCTGTCTATGCCTATCACAGTCTATCATCACAAAATTTATTTTGACTCGAAAGATAATTGACTATAATAGTATTTTTTGGGTCAGTAACCAAGAAGAATTATATTTAAAAAAGTGAATTATGTTATTTTACGCAAAGGCTGTGACAGACTTTCAAAATCTAATGGCAATATGGCGTCATTACAGTGGTCAACTAATGGACGGAAATGTAAGTGGCATTTTTTTCGGTGTTAAATGAAAAATAAAAATTGTCTTAAAAGTTAAATGAATTTCATTTTTTTCTGTCTCAAACTGTGATAACCTATTTTCCGCTTGGACAAGATTGCTTTGTTTGGAGGCTGGTGTAAATTTCCTGTGTTGTTTGATATTCAGCGTCTTTTATCTTGCATGGCGGTCAGTTTGATGCACGAAGGATCCGGCCACAAAACAGTGCTAAAATAGGATAAAAATAAATAAAAAGAACGAAATATCCATACCACATGAATGCCTGTAAAGTGTGTTTTGTCTTTTGTAGTTTACGTCTGTTGATGTAACTGTTTCTATCTATCACAAAACAGAGCTCCTACAATGGTTATTACAAAGGAGGTGGAGCGTGTTCGTTAGACCCCCTAACATCAGACTACAGCCATAAGGGTTGGATCAAGGTCGCAGCAAGTGATGGAGAGTTTCAAAAATCACTTGGCTGTGGAATGTGCGTGGAAATTACAGGTCAAGGAATTCTTGCCGATCTTACTGAAAAAGGAAGAATACCAAAGACACCAATCTTAGGCCCAATATACGCGTTTGTGATCGATCGTTGTGGAAACTGTAAACAAGGTAAAAGTAATCGCGTGTCAATTACTTTTCTGCATTAAGGATGACAGGAAAGAATAGCGATATCTCACTCGGAAAATTTATTGAACAATCACGTACTTAGATAACCGACAATGCTACAGACCCGTTTTCAGTTTTGAGAGCCATTTGCTGTGGCATACATTAACAATTTCTCTTCTTCCTTATTTCTGGTTCCTGATACACGTTTCTTTGCGTTGTTCCTGAGGCATTTCCACGCAGTCATGAGATATTTATAGGGATCAGAAACTATGGTTAAAAAGAAGTATTCTGTAAAGGGGAAATAAAAGGAGAGAGAAACCTTGCTTCAAATACTTTTAAACGACTAAAATTTCGCATGAATGAGTTACTTTATCCCGAAAACAATAATTTAATAAATGACATCTACTTATTCCCAAGCCGAAATTTACACTCTACCGCGTCAATTTATCTCAGGGTTCGACTTGTATACCCCTGGTTCTGACCAGTGGAAGACTCAGTTCAAAGCGATCGATTGTCCAACAGTTTCCGGCATAAATGGAAACATCAAGTTCAGATTCGTGGAGAGCAACCCATGGGCTATGAAATTGCAAACTCGAAATTCCAGGCAAGTTTTATCTGTGATATACGTGCCAAATTAAAATTAAAAGACGATCACCGCCCATATATACTTTTCACTGGTAGGGTTTACAATCTGCGACTGGTCATTCTGGAGTTCATTCAATTATTTCGTTCTTGTTGTGATTAGGTCCTTTGATGAGTTTGGCGATCCATCATATAATTACCGTTACTGAAGTCAAATCTGTAACGGCTTTTATAGATGTCTCGTGATTAGTTGTACTGATCGCAATGTGTGAAGCCATATTTTTGCTCGTGACTGTTCTTATATCTTACAAAATCACTTTGTAGAGATCTCTCCACGTGATGTTCACCATTCTTATGAGCGTTTGAGGTCCAAGTTGAAACTTGTAAATACCTAATACATATTCCTACCAAATCTATTCTCTTCAGTAGGCTTTTTTACTTTCTGCTAGGGTAGTGACGGTTGGACTAGAGATTTTTCAGAGTGGGAGATGGATTTGTCTTCCGAGAACAGATGATAATTTCTTCCTGGTGGGATCACCTAATAAAATAAATTTTCCCTTGCGAGTACGCTTGACAAGTGTTAGCGGAGAGCAAGTGGAGTCGACCATCACAGAGCTGAAGAATAACGTAGATCTTACTTCTTCTGTGCAGTTCTCAGGGTTCATAAAAGGTGGGTCACAAGTTACGAATCAGCCAATAAGAGCTATAACTAGGAATATACCTTTTATGATTTGATTAAAACATCGGTAGAATTTAGTTGAGAATATGAATTATTATTAACTCCTGAATATGAAGTTGAATGAAAAATGCCATGTTGTCTCAGAGGAAAAGGGGATATTGTGTCCATTAAGTTTATCCTCAGCTACGAACAAAGTCAGAGGGTCTAAGGCGACTTATTTTCAATCATATTTGTTGGCATTTTTCTTCGTTTTGCCCATGCAACCTCAGTTCATTTTCTATCATCTGATTTAATATCCGGTTATGGGATGCATGTCATGTCATGTCACACTAGATGTTTTGTCTCCCTTTTTTAACAGGAAGTGACCCACGTACGATCACATGTTATGGTCAAGGTCCTAACTCAGGAAAAAGTGACGACGAGACAGGTAGACAACTCACAAGATCGATTAAGCTGACAGTCGAAGTTATGGGTTTAAATGCCGTACTGGCCTGAATTTTTTTTAGGCCTTATTTTTACTATTGCTTAAGTAGTGTTCATTACTGCGAAGATCACTTTCATATTCATTTCTTTATCCGCAATTCACATATGCCATTTTTATGTATTTACATTCATTCATTTATCCCTCCACGGCTTATTAGAAACCAACATACTGACCACCTCACCGCTGCACCGGTATCGCAGAGGTCATACATGCATGGGTTCAAATCCCGTACAGGCCTGAATTTTTTTCAGGCCTTATTTTCACTACTGCTTAAGTAGTGTTCATTACTGTGATCCGCAGTTCACATAGATTATTTTCTTGTAAATTATTTACAGTCAGTCGAAATAAAGTTATCACTATATTTTATCAAAATAGTCAATAGTTAAGAGAAGTTGCTATCCCTTGCGATCAAGTCTTACCAAGAGCCATCGAGTTTTAAGCAGTTTTTTCCTCTTCACGTTCATTTTGCATTCTTGGGTTTAACAGGTGATGAGGCATTTTGCAGAGACAAACTGGATGGTTACTACCAAGATACCAGGGATTGTGTAGCATTTTATCAGTGCTTTAAAGGCACTACCTACAGACGACGTTGTAATAGGGGCCAAGTATTTAACGATATGCTAAAGTCATGTGACAATCCAACAAATTTTCCATGTCGCCAAAGATCACTCATCAGCCCTCTAAATGCTGACAAATTTACGAGTTCAGCGATATCCCCCAAGATGGAACTGAACATACATCAACCGACCCCGGATTTATTAAAAAGAGGTATGTATCTACTTTAGACACGTTGTTCGGGTTTACTATTTGATATTAACACACGCTCCGCGAGCAAGATGTTCCTAGAATTTTTGAACAAAAAATGATCGCAGAAGGGAATCTGGTCGACGATATCTTCCGATTTAAACAAGTAAAAATCGTAAAGCCTTAATTTTTTAAAAGATAAAACGTTAAATGAACAAAAGCCATGGCCCATCTATTGGTCCGGTAGTGGTTGCCAGAAAAGTGCATGAATTCCAAAAAAGCATAGAAGCTTCATCCTCTTATTGATCGAAAGAAACTATGATATAACATTCTTGATGAGAATAAGCATACGATTGTCTTTTTTGAAATTGAAAACTTTTGACTGCCCTCAATTTCCAGTGGACGAAACCTTCTGTGTTACTAAACTTGATGGCTTCTACGAAGACCCCAACAACTGTACATCATTTTACCAATGTCTGAATGGCAGAGCTACAAAGAGACACTGTTTGAAAGGAATGGTGTTCAATGCTTTACTGAAGTCATGTGACACACCACAGAGCTTTCCATGCCGGACGACAGAAGGCACTGAAGTTGGGCAATCAGAATCCACTGAACCGGAAGTCAAACCAACTCACCGCCAAGGAATGGACACGGGTGAAAGCCTGGGCATGAGCAATCTTGCGACGGGTAGGCATATCAAAAGTTTAGTCGAAGAAACACGATTTTTTTTTATTCTTCCATCATACTAATTAAATCTAGAAACACAAAAATGAACAATTCTTCCAAATTTTTAAATCTTAAAGTGAGAATGAAAACCATCCTTTTCTGCAGCTATGTTGCTGTGGGACTGGGGCTAAGGACATGAGACTTATAATCGGCGGGAAATCGAGTAGCCAAGAGCTTCCAAACTGTCCTTGACAGTTTCATAAATATAAGCCCGCAGAATCCTTGATATGATACAAGACCAAAAATATAAATGGACACTTCTCAAACTCTTTCTTTGCTTTCTATCCTTTTTCAGACAGAAATGGAAACACGCCATTGACACCAGTAAAACCAGTTAGACCAGCCGTAAAATCCGACGCAAATACCAACGAAGTAACAGGTAGAGTGAGCGCTTTATATCTGCATTCGTTTTGAATGCACCGGTATATTACCGTTGACAATAAAACCAATATGAAGTCGAGATTATGAAAATCGCAAACTACATCAGACTTAACTGAAGAAATAGATGGTGCCTTAGAGAGTGTCACTCAGTCATACAATGACCTGTTAATATTCAGAAGACGTATTCTTGAAACTTTATCTTGAAATGAAACAGTCAAGCTCATAACGAAGCAATCATCGTTAACACGCACCTGTTTCTTTCTATTCTGTATTTTAAAAGTGGACAAGGAGTTCTGCCTAGAGAGACCTAGCGGAAATTACGCGGACCCATATGACTGCTCAAGTTTCTACTCGTGTTCATTGGAAGAGACGAAGAGGGAGACCTGTCCGAGAGGTTTGCACTATAACTACAACACGGGCGAGTGTGATTGGCCCTTTAATGTTAAGTGCACCCCACCCCCACCCTATAAACCTCGGATACGTAAAGTATCTGTGTACAAACCAGGAAACGATAAGGCCATGACTATCAATGGATTCATAACACATATCATGGCTGTGGCAAAGAGACGCACCATCCGGAAGGTGTAGAAGAAACACGGCTCAAGGGATGCGAGATAGTGCTCGGACTAATACACAGACATTCACGCATTTAGGGTTTCAAACTCCAACCATTTTTGTAATGGGCAAACCGGTCGGAAGACAGTTCATTTTGCCAATCACCTTTGATGAATGTGATTTCCGAGACAAACGAACTGATCGTTTCTAACTCAGAAATTCTCTATTTGACAACAATTAACAACAGTCTCTTTTAGATGCACTCTCATCCAGACGATCATAACGCAAGATAAACTACTTTTTCCCCTTTACGAATGCATATGGTTAACGATGGTTAAACATAACTCCCAACGGCAAGAATGATATTTCTTAAAACATATTTCTCAAATCCACCTCTCCGTGAAAAAAGTCTTTCATAAAACAGTTGCTAAGCAAAAGAAAGTCGACTACAGGGAATACACCGAGTGACGGGATTTGAGAGGATATTACAGAGTTGAAATTATATAATTTGCGTCCATAAATATTTGAGTTGCAAAGCACTTTATTAAACAATCGTTCACATAAATAACTAGTTCTGCCTTGGTTCTCAGGCATTCAGTGGTGGTTACGATTGCTGGCTACAATCCATGTGAGAACGCAAGTCTAGCATTAGCCAGTGAGCTTTCGCACATTTTCAAAAAACGTAAATTTTCTAAACTGATAGTCTAAAAAACTGGAGGAAAAAATGAAAAAAAAGCAAAAGAGAGAAGAAAAAAAAACCGCTGCTAACGAAAAAAATTTATCCGCAAAGAAATAAAAGCTAGAATAGATAATAAACAACATTGTCTTATACTTGCAGGATGCTTTTATATGCACTGATACTTACTTTACTTATCCTAATATTATAACAACCTAGACTACATTATCAACACATTTAGATAGCATAACGAGGTGCAGGATGTTATCAAATAGAGTCGAAGTTGTATTAAGCGGCACCCTGTATTTAGCGGTCGGTACTCAAAGTCCTATAATTTGTTCCCCACAACCACTGTATTTTTCACCTCTATTAAGTGGTTACCCTTTACTAAGACCCAACGGCCTGTTCGTTTTGTCCTCTACCTGTAATGAACGGTCAGTTAATAAGGGAACATTAAATAACACTAAGAATAATATTTCACGTCAAATTGAATCCACATTTATCCCCTGGTATCAATGTTGGTGATATTATTGAACGAACTTGTGTCAGTTAAGGCATACAATAACTTTTTTTTTCCTTTCCTTTCGCAAAGTACCCTATTCTGTGGAACCTGTATTAGGCGGTCAATTTGTATTTAGAAGTCACCGAGCCATCCCCGTGGGTGACCGCTTAAAACAGGTTTAACCGTACGTACATCGTTCAACGGTAACTCTCAACCGTGGTTTTTCAGTCACAATATCATTACAATATCAAGTCTACTTATTCCAAATAATAAACCTATTTATATACAATTACAGCATTGCTGAAAAAAGAGTCTCGGGCAGCGAAGTCTTGACTCGCCGAGGCTTCTCTCTAACTTTGTCAAGTGTTGGCTCATACAGTTGAAGAACAATAAATTTGACCAAAAATAAAAGCAATAATTAAAAGTAAAAGATTCTTTACGTCCAAAGGGTATTTAATCTTATCGATCTGTTTAAAATGCGAAAATGTAATTAGAAGCAGTTTTGGCAATGTAAACGTGGCAGTTCTGCATTGTTCTGTGAGATAGCCAAAATTCAAAAGAATGATAAGTGGTCATACGTTAGATCTTGAACAAACCTTTCTTAGACTAGCTGTTCTAGTTCTTCAATGATGGCTTCCATACTGGGTCGCGCCTCAGGATCTTGATTAATACATCGACGAATGAGACTTCGAAGAGCGCGGTCTGTCACCATGGCGACCTGCTGGTCACGCCTGTGAGGATCTGGCAATTCCCGATTGCAAATCTCACAGAGAAGAACTCCGAAACTATACACATCGACCTCGAAACAAAAGATATAGACAAGACGAGTAAAAAAAGATATTTTGCTTTGGCGATGCGCCTTCGATACTGCTGATCCTAGGTTTCGTTCGTATGCCGAAGTATTTTCCATAATTTTAACCAACACATGTAGGATAAATTCCTCTCAGGGAAGTTTATGTCTATTTTTTTGCGCAACCTCTCATGACAAACGTTTTCAACATCTTATCATGAGTCCCAATATAAGGACTAATAGATGACTTTAAAACTGATATCAATACCAAATCTACACTAGACATACCTTCACAGTTTGACTTTTAGTGTGGGCTTCAGGTGCACTGTAAATCATAGCACCAGGACCAGCTGTCATGGTCTGCTGCATAAAGTTAGCAGTTCCATAATCTGACAGTTTGCCTCGCCATCGGTCGGCTTGTCGCCATAGCAACACATTGGCACTGCTGATGTCACGGTGAATTATGGGAAATGGTTCTTTTAAATGAAGGTAGTTTAGCGCTAGAGCTACATCCAGAGAAATAACAGACACTTCAGTACTGGAAAGAGATTTTTGCTCTAACAATGCTCGTAAACTCGATTCCATGAGCTCTGAGACAAAGAGAGGACTTCCTTCGTCGTTTGTTGCTCCAATGAACTGCAGCAAACACGGATGGCGGCATCGTGAAGCAATGTTCATTTCTCGCTCAAACAATCTCCTATTATGAGGGGACAGAATCATCTCGTGGATTTGTTTGACGGCTACGACACAGCCACGATACTTTCCTTCGACAACACTTCCCCAGGCTCCCCTCCCAAGGCACTTATCTGTAAGCTGAATTTGATCGCGTGATATGATCCATTCAGGTGACTGTTTGCGTAGAGTTTCATTTAAAACTCGTTGAGTTGTTGAAAGAGATATCTCCAGTTCATTTATTTCCTGATCTTTAATCCTCAACTGTCTCTCCAAGGCAGTAACTTGATTCTGCAAATTATCAGCTTCCTGATCTCTTTGTTGTAACTGCCCTTGGACGTCTGCAAGTTGCTGTGACATCTCCCTCAATTGTCTCTGCGCGTGTTCCTCTCGTTGTGGTTTTTTCCTCAGAAGGTTTGTTATTTCCACTCCTTTTTCTCGCAGCTGTGCTTGGAAATGTGTCCGCTGCTGGCTTAGTTCTTCACTTTTCACTCTCAGTTGTTGTTCTGCTGTCATAAGCCGCCTCTGTAAAATAATGTTTTCTTCTGTTGTAGGTGCTATTCTTGGTATGGAGGAATTCTCTTCCAGCAAGTTATGCCGTGAATTTCCAGTTTGCTGCGACTGGGTCACTAGGCAGGAGGTAAAAATATGCTGTATTGTTAACCAGGAGCCGGAATGCGAGTGTTCTATATGACTATGAGCCAAGTTACTTTCTTTTTAGTTTAGTTTCATTTTGTTTTGTTATTGTTGTTGTTGTTGTTTTTTTCGCTTTAAAAGCTCTAAAATTCATAACCACCGAAAAACATGAGATAATATGGAGGACATAGCAGATCCTGTGTTCTGGTAGGCGCATGTTCCAGAGGAACAGATAAATGTAAAGTCACGTATATGGAATACATTAGATGCAATTAATAGAAATGCATTCATCAAAAACAGAACTTAAAGCATCACGACCAAGAATATCAAAAGAAATGTAAAATTTTTCTCTGCATAGGTACTAAATCACTTTGAGCTCTTGCTCCAATATTTGGTGAGTCTATGGCCTAGTCATAAGTGCACATTATTGCTTACGTACATGCATCTGGCGTACTTGTGAAAACTGGTGGTATTAAAGTAAACACGCCAAGAAGAGTTTCAAGTAGAGTTGAAAGATTAGATCCGTTCTGAAAAAAGGGAATATGACATTTACAGGTTTAATATTGAACAAAACATATTAAATCATCACCCAGAGAGTATCTTTTGACTGTAAACCAGCCCATAGATATTAAACTTCTGATATGAGACATTGTGGATGAACATGTGTGTTTCCTGATGTTTTTTTCCCTACAAGTTTCGTACCCTTTTTCAGAAACAAATTCCAAAAACTTTTTCACGACTTTTCCAGGACTCAGATTGACTTTTTCAATACTCCAAATTTTTCCTTAAACCCTTTCATTCTTAAGATTTCAAAATCAATTTTCCTTGTAGTTTTCATTCATTCCTTACAGCGTATATTCTGAGAATTTTATTGCTTGAGTTAAGCAGATTTCCAGGACTTGTAGTCTTTTTCCAGAACTTAACAATCCTAGAAAAAGGTCAAAATATAATTCCATGACTTACCAGATTTTCCAGGGCCCAAACAAACCCTGTCTCTTCTCTTTCTCTCTCTTTTTTTAATGTGCTCACTATTAGTACTACTAATAGAATCTACACATAAATACTGAAATTCATTTTAAACCATATGGTAACCCAATATTCAAATCATCTTACACACAAAGGAAGCTTAATGATGCCAAAAAAATATATTAGATATATATTTGTGGAAAAAAAATCCTTGTTTTACAAACACACAAAATGTATATTGGTAAGCAAACATACTTCAGGAGAGTGTTTCCATTCTTGTAGATAGGGAAGGTCAACTTTGCCATTGGTATCCACATGCGGAGACGGCTTGATTGCCATTGTACTTGTCGGTGTGACGAACACTAATGGTTGAAGATAAGGATGTCCCTTCTGCAGCCAAATTTGCACTGGAATGTTGTATGCCACACCTGAAAAAAACAAGGAATTTACATCAAGTAGTGTGAAGACTGCCTCCAATGTAATATCATAATTTTTAAGACAGAACAAGTCAGCTGACTTAAACAAGCCAATGGCCATTATGGCCAATTTACATTATCAACTAACTTGATAAAACCAAATCACTCTGTGTATAAACTGGTTGACATAAATCTGATCTCACCTATGATTATAACTGGAATTGTTCCCTTTAGAGTAAATAATTCATCTTCTAACCCATCATTGTGTACTGCAGGGTAAATAAAGTAAGGAATGAATAAACTATGCATGTGCACATTTCAAAAACTTTTTCATTAGATATTACCTGCAATGGTGAAAAAAGGTTGCTGTTTCCATCAAATATGTGATAGCTTTAAAAATCCAAATAAATCTTAAATTTAAAAAAATATCTAGAACAGTAAACAGCTGTAAGCCTATCAGCAGAGTATGGCAGATGCAAGAGCATATTTTTTTTTCCTACCATACATTTAACAAGGCAGGATAGCTTTGCATGCATAAGACCTCATCACATTCTGCTATACTCTTCACAGGAAAAACTAAAGATTCGCCCCATGTAAGGTAATCCAGGACAGTGTTAGATTCTAAATTCCAAGCTGTGGATTCCGGATTCCAGGAGCTGGATTCCGGATTCTACCTGTGCAGATTCCGGATTCCAAAAGACAAAAGATTCCAGATTTTATTTTCTGGTTTGCTCCTAATTTTTGCATTTCGTCCTCTAGGAATGACTTCAATGGCCGATTTCGTTCTTGAAGAGCATGTTGTGTGAATGCATGTTTGTATAGTCATTTTTCCATAACAACATTTGGTAATTACAAGAAATATATTACAGCAAAAGAAGGCATAAATTTTTTTTCTAAAAATACCTATTGAGACTGTCCGTCTCTTAAGTCCAATGTCCATTCATTCTACATCTATTTAGCAACTCTGAAGAGGCGTACCATATTTCTTTCATTCAGGTTGCTCCAAGTTCTTAAAGTGATTTAGCGTTATCAAAAGAACTAATGGCTCATATCATTGCTTATCGTTTCTAATTTGTCAATAACTGTTGGACTAACAAGTTGTTTTAGCACAGCATAATATTCTCTAATTGGGAAAAGGTGGCCAGTTTTTGCAATCCAAAATAGACTTTATGGAGAACTGTCAACAAAACAGCTCGAAAATATTTCCCTATTTCCTTTTAAACAAAAACCATAGTATTGACGAAAAATTTAAACTGAAATATAATTTTAATAACACCCCTTGTATGTCGCAAATAAATCGCAGACTATGACTAAGAAAAGCTTGTTTTCCTATATGTAATTGGCGATGATGTTCGACGTTATGAGATTGCGAATAAAACGGCGTTCAACCAACTCAACTGTACTTAAACCTTTGCAAAATCGCAAAAGATCTGCATTTACACGGTAATTTTCCAAGAATGAGAGATTCTCTTTACTACACTTCCTTTTTTCCTTATATGGTTAGCCAAGTAAAATCACATTACGTCGTTACATTAAAATCTGGTTGTATCTTACCTTATTTGCACTGAGATATGGTGCCTTATGAAAACTTAAATTTTGTTATTCCAAATACCAAATATAAAAGAAAGCGGTTTATGTTTAAATGCCGAAATTTTGACTTAGAAATAGACCTCTCCCGCCTTTATTAATATTCAGATATATATTTTTTCAAAGTTTATCGTAATTGGAAACGTGTGGTCCGTCGCCATGTTGGAATCTAA
The DNA here is from genome assembly GCF_036669915.1 of Pocillopora verrucosa. Taxonomy (NCBI): domain Eukaryota; kingdom Metazoa; phylum Cnidaria; class Anthozoa; order Scleractinia; family Pocilloporidae; genus Pocillopora; species Pocillopora verrucosa. The sequence continues at coordinate 1,727,246 of NC_089318.1, forward strand.
GCAAATCCTGTGGGATTTGAATGCTGTTGTTATGTAAAAAATCTCTTTAGTCCCTCTAAATTTACACACCCATCGACCACGTGAGTGACCTGCACTCCACAGTGGTTGCATCGGTCATGATAAAACGCAGACTGCAGACCATGCAGACTGTGCAGACCGTGCAGACTGTGCAACTTTTTTGTTTGCTCTTTTAAAACTGTGATTTACATATGATTAAGGTGTATACACGATTTTCTTACTCTTTTGGTAACGTTGGGATAATTTCCAATTTTTGGACACCACATGAGGAAATTTTACGAGGTTCTTTCGAGCTCGCGTTATCTAGCAGGACAAAAGCGCGGGGTCAAGTTTCTCGAGCTCTGTGACGATACGTTTTTCTCTCCAAACTGGAGGACTGACTCTTCGCGGACGGCACAATAACAACTGGGGGAAATAACTCTGTAGAGACGACTTGGCAGCGAGAACGGAAACTCGTCACGATTTCCTGGTACACGGAGATCTACTTCGAGCGAGCTTATACGGACGTCAAGGATAAGACAATCTTTGGTTCCACAGTACTTTTATTCTAGGTCAGGCCAACAAGCGACATGACCTCTAGCATACTCTAGTTTGTAATCATCAAAGCTGTACAAGGTACTTGCTTAAGAAGTAACTGGTGCGAAGTGCTATTGTTACACAAATCGCAATATTTGAATAAGGACACAAAGGAGCGGAAAAAGTCTCTTTGAAGTTAAACGAAAACTACTTAATTATTCCATCTGTTTCTACGACGGATAGAATCTCAAAATTAAAAAAGACGAATGCAATAAACTCTAGGCTATTTACGTAGGAAACCTAGGTGCGATTTTACAGCTCTGGTATAGAAAACAATACCTATCTTAATTGCAGTAGCGCAGCTCAGGAAATAAAAAACGAAAAAGCAATTAAAGGTTTCTGCTTATTTATACAAGATTGGTTTGGAAACCATCGCATGAAAAGAAATTAAGGTTACGAGTATAAACTCAGCTGCTATCTACCATGAAAACCAATGTTTCCAGAAAGACCATTAACACTTATATTTACCTAAAAAAAACCATGTACTAGATGACAAAAGTGCCGACAAGCAGGTGCATAGTAAAAGCGAGTAATCGATAAAAATCCATTCAAAAGCTACTGTGGTTTTTTATGCATTTTTTTGATTTATTAAAATGAAAGGACTTGAAATGGTTAAATGTGAAAGTTTACGAATGAATATGTACCGAATAACACACACGGGAAAATCAGTAAATTTTCCCGTAACAGCTCATGCAGATTAGCCCCACGCGGCAAGACGTAATTTGTGTGGACCGTGACGCTGACTTAGAGGTAAGGAATGTGCTGTGTGAACGAAGCAAATGATTACCTGGATCTTCACAAGACAGCCCAAAGAACTTTACAGTAAAGAAAGTGCTGCAAGCTAAAATTGAATTTTACTAGGAGGGTTTTTGAATGGGAGTAGAAGACTGATCGATAGTTACCGAGTAGGGAACTTTGGCCATGTCAGTATCGAAGTCGATTGGGTGATAGGTCATCGATGAATTTGTCAGTGTCTCGCGAGCTGTAACAGTCGAAATTCTCCAGCGAACAAAGCACGGTCTACATGGTCTGCAGTCTGCATCTTAGCATGAAAGCCGTCTATACGATTTTAATGGATTCTGGATACATTCTTTAGCGGGATTCTGGATTCCAATGCCCAGTATTCCGGATTCCACGAGCAAAAATTTCCTGGATTCCGTTATCCGGATTACCTTACATTGGGCGAAAAGATCCATCAATGATTCCTTTGCCGGTGTCATAGCGGATTTGGATCCCCCGCGGATTTGGACCCCTGTCCAAATCCGCTAGCGGATATGGACTCCCCTTCGCAGATTTGGACCCCTCTACCAAACGTTTCTTTTAAGCATCGTTTGTATCATACTTGGTCACTAATTCTATTTGGGAGCTTTTTTCCGATGTTCTTTTCCATCACAACACAACATTCCTCAGTAAAGATAAAGAAAAAACAAAAAACAGCTATTTCGTTCCAGTTCTGCCGCATTTATTATAGCAAGTCGTACAGTATACGCAATAATTAAATGCGAACAAACTACTGCATTCGAACTCTTGGAATTGTTCCAGTAAATCTTTGCTTCTTCTAATGCGAATCAACATTAATACGAAACGTCATAACATTGGTGGAGACTGTTGCATCCAGTCACAAAAATAACTCTGATTTTCTAATTAAATTACATTAAACAGTTCCTGAACAAGAACGAAGTAACAACTCCAACTAAAAGTCGTTCGTAAAGCCTATGGTAAGTAAAAATGTTTCTATTCTGAACAATTGGAACTCTCAGCTTATTTCAAAGGCAAATCAACATTAATGTCTACGTCCTAACAAAAGTGGCGACTATTACATCGAACTCAATCTTATTTTCTAATTTCAACGCATATTAACCGTTGAGAAATAACACCTTAACACTCGGGCATTGAACAATAACAAAATAAATTAAAGTCAAAAGTTTGTCTTCTATTGAATCTAAAGGTGTTCGACTATCGCGGAAAGGGTCATTTCCAGCTGCCAATTGCATGTTTTGAATCAAAAACATACTTTAGAACATACTTTAGTACGCACTGGAACGTAAAGTATTTCTACTAGAACGTCAAGGATGATGTTTCACTCAGTTTTGCTGGGGGTCTAAATCCGCGGAGGGGGGTCCATTCCGCTAGCGGATTTGGACGGGGGGGGGGGGTTAATATCGGGGGGTCCAAACCCGCTAGGACACCGGCCGAAGTCAAAGAATGGATATAAAAGTCAATTTGATTGACAAGTTACATACTAATTTAGGTAATTATCTGTTGTGTAAGCGTCTCGTCTTACACGCTACCATGAAAATTTGCTATTCATTTAATCGTTCGCTGGTGGAACTTGAGGGTTTAGTTATCGAGAAGACCGAAGTTGCATATCTCAAGTCGTTCCCTTGCATAGTTGTAAAAAAGACATTTCAAGTCACTTGAGGAGTTGCAAGTTTTCAAATTCATAAAATGAAGTTGATCTTACTTGCCGGCATCTTCGAGACGCCAACAGATATCGATTATCGTACAATTTGCCCCACACGTAGATGTTGGGTAGAGTTGTGGTTCCAATAGTAGATGTAGAGTGCCTAAAGAGGTGTCCAGCCATTGCAATGGTAAGGTTAAGTCGATTCCAAAAGCCGATAGGGGAATTGACAAGCGTGTATCACAGGCAGAACTCAAGATGTCAGGAAAATTCATACAGCCTGGCTCCGGTAAGTAGGTAACTTACCGCCGTGAGAAAAATTACGCGTCCCGTCAGACCTAGGTCTCGATTGGGAATTGGTCAATAGGCTACCAAAAATCCAGACAGAGGCGGAATTTTCTATACTAATATTTGAACACTTTGTTGGCTTCCCGCCGTTTGGCGGGACGCGTAATTATGCACACGGTGCTAAAGGACCCTTCCGCACAAGCCACTAGAGGCCGACAAAACTTGTTTCTCTTCACCCAAAATCACATCAAAATTTGTCCTTGCTAAATTTCAAGTGTGCTGCACGTATCAACACCCCTTGTAACTTGTAGCAAGATAGAATTCCGTGAGCTACATTGTTGCAGTCGCTGCGCGCTGGACAAAATCTTTGAAATTGACACTTTCAATCGCTGTTCGCAGGGGTGGTCTGGCCAAAAATTATTTTTGGCTTGTGGCGAAGCAAAAAAAGAGAATTGGAGAACAACTAAACTATTTTTGAAACATGTGTCCTAAACTCTTTTCATGGGCAAAAAGGTCGGGAAGGTCGAGAGGACCGCTCTTAGCGAGAGTGGCACTTAATACTATAAATTATAGCATTGAAGCAACTATAGCATTGAAGCAACAACCCGCTTTAAACTGCTTTGCTGCCACTGAAACAACGATTAGTGACCACAAAAGGCATATATTCTAATATTTTCAATTCAACATAAACAAAAATCTCTTTCCAGGATAAATATTCATTTGTGTCATTATAAATTATTGCGTGACTAACTTATGATGTAAATAGGGGAGGGGAAAACGCAGCGCAAAACCTGGGCTCCTGTCAAAAAGTAATACCCAGGCATTATATAATGATCGAAACAGCTAAAAAAATCATAAATAAACAAGGTAAGACTATTATGTTAGATTTTTTATAAATTGTAGTGATTTATGCCTGTAAACGGTGGCGACAAGTAGGCTCACCGTGCATATTTCATAGTCGCTAGCAAGTAAATTTTGCCGGTTCGTCTCAAAATAGAAGAACACAATTACACAAGGAAATTTGTACATGAACTTTTTAACCATCCTTTTGTCTTTTAAAAGCTCGAAGCTCAGTAGATTCTGTCATGTCGGTCATTGTTAAAACTGTCTTTGTTTTGATGTTACTTTTCGACATAAGAAAAGTATGTCTGACAAAAATATTTACCAAAGAATAAACATTTCTTTGCCAGCTCCAGTAATGACAGGGGATTAAGTTTAGATGATAAAGCAAAGGATTATGTTGACAGAAATACTGGAGGTCAAGTTTATTCGTTACATGAGGTCACACAACTAGGGTAATATTTACGATGAAAATTTGCATATTTGAGCGGTCGAACGAAAAAAATCATTTCTCGAAAAACTGAAATATATTTTCACAAAAAAAACTACACCACAATTATCAGGAAATATTGGGCTACAAAATATGAAAGTAGGAGTAAAATCGAATTTTGGGCAAATTTGATTTGACATCCCCTCTTAAATTTGTTAGCTGCACTCTCAAAAAGACAGGATTAGAATTTTCTTTTACTGCATAATTATTATTACAGAATATCACTTACCAAACCTTTCTTGAAATGGCAGTAAGGCAGGATAATGGCGGAGAGCCTCTACCACATCGGCTTCGCAGAGCTTGAATAATCCATACTAAATTTATATCGTAAAAGAGGTTATTGCTCATCACGGTGGTAAGTAATAATAAACTGTTTAATAGTTTGTCTCACGATGTAGTCACTCGAGATTTAGATCGCGATGTTTTGACTGCTTTCTGCTAGTCTTCATCAGGCAATGGGGTCGACTTCTCACGCGTTACTGTTGCTGTAATTATGTTATGAAGCAAGATTACATGTACACCACCGAACTACACACAGACACACACACGCAGTTTCCGTCGGTGATTTGTCGAAGTTTTTAGGAATTGGAGAGGAAAAAAAGTTCCCGAGGTGAGAGAGAGAGAGATATGGGGGAATTAAAAGGAACTGAATGATGATCAGTCATGAATAATTACACTATAACTTACCTTAGCGAGACCTCTCCGAATCGACCCAACGTCCATTTTGACGAGCGAAAATTCCACTTTCGTTCCCAGGGCATATCATTTCGTACAGCCGTCAGGGAATTCGTGCGAGTTTTAAATCAGCGCTTAGAGAGGGCTCCAGCGTTATGAACTTCTCTCCACTCATTAATATTTTCGAATCAATAAAAAGTGATCTTATTTCTGCGAGTTTTGGAGTTTGTTTCGAGGCAGCCATCTTGAAAACTGAATAGGCACCAAGAAAACCCGCCATAAACAAACAAATGATGGCGCAATATACACTTGTACCAAAACTGAGTGAGTAGTGTAGATCCAAGCGGCAGTCAATACACATGGTGAAAGAGAAGAAAGGCATCTGAATGGAAAGTTTAAGAGAAGACAAGCACATTTTACCTTTTAGCACTGTTCTAGGCTTCGAAGAAATTGCCTGTGAATACATATTTACATATTCAGATACATGTAAACAATAGCCTCTATTTGGCGCGAAAATGTTTATTGATATTTGTCCGCGGATATAATCCGTTCCAAGATGCGAACAGTTTGAACTACAATAAAAAACATGTATAAATATTCTTACCTAATTTTAATAAAATGGATCGCTGGGATCACGTTACATGTGAATCGCCGAATAATCCTCGAGACGAGGCCGAGGGGATTATTCAACAATATTCACTGAGCCTGAGGATAATAATTGTTTTTAGTATGATTACTCATATCGGGCGCTTTCGATTTCTGATGTGAATTTGTTTTTTGTTATTGAAACCATCCTCTTACAATTGTTTCGATTACTCGTATCAAGATAAGCAGCCAATCTCCACCAGAATTTAAGATGAATATTTGATTCAATATCTAAAGAATATTTGAAAATTGTTACGTCAAACCTGATAGCCTCTTTTGCACTCTTCGGAAGTGAATTGTCTTCTATCGTATTTATCAATGACTTCCACGGTAACATTAACAAAACGCGATGACCCTATTTTGAAATTTAGCGCCCCTTCTTTAATCACCTCACGCGAGGTGTTTAGCACTAGATATGACACAATCCTCGACCAATTTCTACTTTGTTACTACAAATCGAGGAAACACCTATGGTATAAAATACGGTCTACGATATTTCCGAGTGAATTAAGTATTTAAGTGTTTTTTTTTCTAGTTCCAGATCTGCCTTTGAATAGATTTTGCGGCTTGTCTGCTGCGTAGAGTCAGATTAAGGAAAAAGTCGACAGCGGCTTCCTTTGCTCGCTCAAGTCCGTGTATGATTTATGAGATGTCAGGTGAGTAGCGTTACAACAAACAGTCACGGCTGGTAACGTTTAGTGACTCGATAAGTTTTGTTTTGTTTCACCATAATCGTCTTCGTTTATCTTATGTCAAGAAAAAAAAATGTCCTAAAAGGTCAATGTGACTCACAATCACTAGAAACAAAGTTTTAAAATATATGCTGTAAATAGATATATAACTGTCGTGTTTCGGTTTATATGTCTTGTTAGGCTAATAAGATTGTGGAATTAATGTGACTTTCAGTCCAAGCTCTTTCAATGGAGTTACTTATGAATTATTACAGCAGCCATTTCAGCTTTCAAAAACTTTCCTCCACTTTCGTCCGTCACCATTGACTCTCGGAAGAAATCCATAACTTCGTCCTTCAAACCCTGATCTGCGGTGACTCGAAAGTTTTTCTGATGGGTCAAAAAGTCCAAGAGCAGATCACTCTCTTCTGAAGGCTCTCCAAAACACTTCGTTATGTCAATAGAAAATTCTTGTGTTATTTCATCATAAGACCATCCTGTACTTCTCGCTGCTATCGCTGCGAGGTCCTCTTTGGTGTAGATGGTCATATCCTCGGATCCAAAGGTGAGCTTTCCTTTAAATTTCTTCTGCACTTTAGCAAAGAAGGAGGCTTCGGTTTGGACGAGACATAAGATGGCTCCCTTTTCTCCCAGATAATTTCTGAAGCACGATCGAAGAGCATCTTCGGCATCCATGTAATAAATGCTGTGGATAAAGTGGATGAAGTCTAGGGATGGTTTACTCTTGTCATCAGCGATTAGGCGCTGGTATTCTTGAAATGTCATTTGCCGCCATTCAAACGATATTTCAGCTAATGCTATCAGCGAAGTTGGCATTGACGAGGCAGATTCTTTAAACTTCTCTAAAAGAAATGAGCTCGGCTCCACAACCACGCTATGGATAGTGGGTTTTACATCAGTTTCGTTAGCTTTCAAATGCGCAGCTACGGAGTTGATCATCAATACATCCATTTCACCCTTTCCGCTACCAATTCCTAACATCCTGAACGGCTTATTCTTGTCACTAACAGATGAAATCGCCACGAGCGCTCGCTTCGTTCCATCTTGTACACACTTCACAATAGACTGTCTGGCAGTAGAGTGGTCCAAAAAGGCTTGAAAAGCTTTCTCGTAGGCTTCATAACTCTTGGACAAAGTTTCAAGTGGCATATTTTTCTTTGATCAGACAAGCCGACGCGAGACAGCTGCGAGGTATACACGTCAACAGTGTGTCTTCTGTTAGCAGTTCAATGAACACCGCCTCCACCAATCCCTTGCTTTATGTAAACAATCAGTGCATAGAATGCTTAATCCCTGTGGTTTTATCTGTTTTATCTTTAGTCAATGAGCATCGAAGTGTTAATTGTCATAATTAACTCTAGTGAATTTTCCCTCGGGTCATGAATTGCACGATCTTTCAGTATGGAATTTTGCCGAGTCACTGAATGTGCGTTTTCTTTTTGCTCAATTTTACTGACTCTTATAACTTACAAACCGACGGGCCGAAATCGCGAAGACTTCTTGGTTGGACTCTTCTACGGGACAAAAATTCAGGAAAAAAGGCCTTCGTTTCGAAGAATTTTATCCATGCACAAAAAATGCTAGAATTTTCTCTTTTACTTCATTAGATATTTCAGATTATTTGCGTTTTTGTATACCGCAACTGACAGATCAACTGAAAAGCGTGCCTTGTTTGAATTTTTCGGGTTGACATTTATCTTGAAAGGACAAATTGAAATCAGCAATATAAGATTTATTATCTTTTTGTTTTGTCTGTATTTTGTTTTGCACGGCGTAGGATAAAATATGGACTGGACCATTGGACTATTGGACTATTTTTTGGACTACTTTTAATTTTGGATAGCCTACGTGTAACCGCACCCTCCCCCGCAAAGATGAAATGGAGGCGCCTGAGTTTCATCTTTTGGGGAGAGGGTACGGCTACACGGAGGCTAATTTTCGGACCTTTTTTTGGACCATTTTCGGACCAATTTTGGACCTTTTTTGGGGCTATTTTATCGGTGGAGGTAGACCATTAGTACTCAGAGAGAGGTGGGATACAGTCTATCAGTACTCAGGAAGGGGTGGAAGGCAAACTGTTGTTACTGAGGGAGGGGTAGAAGACGAACTATTATTACGCAAAGAGGGGTGAGAGGTGGTTGTATTAGTAAATGCTACTAATCAATGGAGTTTTTAGTGATCATACAAATTATTTTGAGCGGGTTTTCGACTGATTATTTTTTGTCAAAATTTTTGCGTTGGGTCTTAGCCAATAGTCCAATGGTCCAGTCCATATTTAATTTTCTTTCCGTTTTGCGCTTACATGCGAACCCACATAGGTCATGGAACGACGAATAGGACCAGTGGAATAGGAGACTTGCACAGGGAGTGTGGAAGAGAAACGCAGAACGTGAAACGTGGAACGTGAAAAGGACTCAGTTAACTGTGAAATAAAGAACTTTGATGAGGGAGCGGGCCATGACGAATGAGATGTAGGAAGTTAATGATAGGAAACTGGAGATGGGAAAATAAAAACGAGAGTATAGGGAAATTGAGAACAATTAGAGAGGGAAAACCGATAGCTGTTAAAGGTTTATTGCAAATTGCGACAAAATATAACACTGATTCCAATTAAGTCAAACAAAATCATCATTCTCATATTACAAAACTGAACTTTAAGAGTTACAGGCGTTCGTTTTTTTTACTAAGTTTCTCCCATCGAGAGCTGTGAATCAACAAATTTGACTCCAAGAGAGACACCCGTCGATAATGAAGGCCTCCAAAAGCTTCACCTCGTGCTTCACACACTTCATTGACCAACCTTTGGACTGAAGAAGGCAGTTATAGTGAGCTAAATACCTCTCGACTCGACGTAACACAAAGGACTCTCAAGAGGCTAGTCGTATTTCGACGATCTTAGAACAAGGTTGAAATGTGAAACTGCAGCTGAAGTAAGGATCGTGAGAGGCCTAGAGTCTCAAAATATCGCGAAATATAAAGCCTCTCTGATCTGATGGAAACTGAACAGTTGGTTTGTACAAATTTCAGCGTCTCGAACTCATTCATTTGTGTTGTTAGCCAGATTAACGTCATCTTTGCTCAAAAGATACGACACGGAATAGTTCGCGCTCAACTCCTCGAGAATTCAAACCTCAGTCAGGGTGAAGGGTGACCACCGAAATAACTATGAAGGAAGTTCACGACTGGCTGGAAAACGTGGGGCTTGAAATGTACGGCATCATAGGGTTTTCTTGGCAGCCCAGTCCCCTCGGGATATGCGTCGCTGATGGGAAATACGTCAAGTACATTGACGCCTGCTCTGCACATGGTGTCCATTGCATAGGCGTTAAATAATAAAACACGCTGAAAAGAAAAAAGAGAAAAAGTTGTTCGTGGTGTGCTGCTAGGACAAGATTTGTCTTTCTGAAATTATATTCTGAGAGAAACGGTTCCATGCGACCACAGATATACGATATCCCTTGGAAAACGATATCCCTGGTTTATTATTAAAGGTAGGTTCAAACCCGTTCATTAACTACTTAAATAAGTTGAAAATTTTACCTTGTCGGACTTTTGAAGGTTGGTAGTATTTTAATTAAATTTTTCTATTTCCCGTTTAGCAGATATATTGGTTTATCAAACATACATCAATTATTCTACAAGAATCCCAAACATTTCTGCATTTTTACGAATGAATTGATAAAGAAGGCAGTAAGACATCATTAGTCCACACAAATGATTACTGACTGGGTTATCAACATACAATCAAGCAGAATTTTTTTTGTTAAATTCCTAATCCTTTTTTCAATTACCTTTCCTTAATTTAATTATACCTTATCAGTAATAAAGTGTTCTTACTCACCTGATAAGTCAAAAATCTGATACTTGTTGAATGTCGCGCATTAGTTTTTGGGTCTCCGTACTTCTCTTTATTAATAGCAGTTGTCGTCTTCCAGATGAGTTTTCCTCTAAACCTCCATGATCTACCGTCCGTCTTAAATCTATCATTTAACAATCTAATTGTCTTGTCAATCAAAGTCTTGTACGATGAGAAGTTTATTGTGTGCACATAGTGCAGACCTAGATTGAGAACCAAGACGGAATTGGCGTTGTCCATAAAAGGCTGATCGATCACGTGAAAAATCTCGGTCAGAACTCTCCTAATACTGAAGTCTTTTTCATCCATCTCTAATCGAGCTCTGGTCAAGTTTCTGTTGGGAATTTCGTACACCCAGTTGTAAGTGTTATTGCATCGTTGAAATAATGTTTTGCACAAAGGCTGTTTGACGATGGACTTGTAGAAAAAATCGCCAATCGAGTCTCCGTAAATCCACAGTGTTCTTAGTTTTCGTGTCGGGCTGTTTCCTAATGAGCCAGATTTTTCTAGAATTGATGATTATAAACATTATCCTATTACAACAATGTGGCAAAAAATCGACTATACATTAATCGGAGAAGAGTTACTTGTGGAAGATATACTTTTTAAAATTTATGTAATAATTCTACTTTAAACTTCTAAATTTCGGACTAGTTTACGTGTCTGGATTAAGAAACTGCAGCATTTTTTTTCTTAAATAAACTTTCAATCGAAAGATGCAGTCTACAATTAAATACTTTGTCAGCGAAATAAACCTTTAAATAAAAGCTTTTCCTTTACTCACCAGTCAAATATGGTTTCCATGTGTCATTGACCCATCTCCCATTGCCGTCCCATATTTCAGAGCATTTGATCCCACATGGTGTGTTCAGAGAGCCAAACTTGCTAATAACCTCTAGATGCAAACAAATGAATATAATTTTTGAGGTGACTATTAAAGATAACTAAAGAAATGTTACTTTCAAACCCTTGGTTCATAAGGACATAATGAACAAGCTCCCTACCATTTTTCCAATTTTTTCATTTTCGCTAACTTGATCATGAGAACAATAATCAGCCACCCACAATTGATGCAAAAATTATATTTCCTCAGGAAATGAAGGTTACATATCAATAACATTACTCATCATCATCTGATCTAAAGCGACCAGCTGAGGGTGCCATCGTTCCAGAGGGTGATGTGGCCAGCGCGAATAATCTTGTACCCAGATCCTACCGTGTAACTGCAACTGTATGTAGAAGCCTTACAACAGCGTGGCCTTGGAAAGTCTTGAGTACGTGACTACAGCGTGCAGAAGCATCGAAGGAACTAAATAACTTACTTTTAAAAAGAAGCTCCGTGGAACGTGGAATTTGGATAGTGAAAGGCGCACCGTCCCACAAAGGACTTAACAGAAATGGCTTTTCACGACTAGGAAGGGCATCCGGTGATTGGTATCTACCTTGAGCGTTTCCTATAAAGGAACACATTTTACATGGCTGAGCACTTTCTTTGAAATTCAGTTTCGCCTTTAACCCGGTTTACTGGTTGAATTACCTTTTATAAACCAATCTCTTGGTGGATCTTTATATCCATCACACAACGAATACTCCAACACCACCTCCACGTCATACTTCCCAGATTCCAGAACAAGAAAAATGACCTCGTACTTCCCATTATTATGATCAATTACTGTTGGAGACATCGAGGAGGGACCTCGTACATGAACCCGCCAAGAGTCCCCACCAATTGTCTTGTCAAGGTTATCTTTCGTTACAGACTGTATTTCAAATCGACTGAACTGCCCGGCAGGTCTTATATCCCACAATGTAAGATAGCTTTTAGCAGCGTCCGTTCTGCTTTGGTCACGCCAGGAATTCATATTCTTTCCCCACTTCATGTTATCTGTGCATGGTCGTAAGACTCGCTTCCAGTCTCTGCGCAGCCGCTTTAGACGACACCATGTTTGCATGAAGTCGGCGTATATTTCGTTATTGCGAGTGTGGTTCTTTACTGTTTTTAATTGCTTTTGATTGGATGAGATAACATGAACGTGATAGCGGTAGTGCAGCCAGTACACGTATGCAAAAAGACACAAAGCCAGCACAGTTAAAGATCTTCGCGATACCACCCGGATAGGACATGCTGCTGTTACCGAGAAAATCATCCAGAGATCTCCGTCATGAGTTTTTTAAAGATTTAATTCACATGCTCCACAGTTTTGGACAACATGTCGAGAACCTGCGAAGAAAAGAAATTATTTGACAGGAGTGTCATACGCCATAACTGGTGAACTTGTCTTTTAGTAATAACAAGGTTCTTTAAGTAGCCAGGTTTGTATAATTTGAAAGTATCATTGAAATTTGCTAGTATCATTCATTAGTATCATTCAAAATGGAAAAAAGGCTCAGTCGTGAGTCGATTGCTCCGAGGTAAATGTGTATTCTTCGCAGAATAAACAGCTGGTCCGACCCACACATGCAGTGAGAAACATCGATTATTGCGTTCATGCCCACTACGCATGTACCTAATCTAGTTGAAAAAACTACACATTTTACTTTCAGTCTTACACACGGCATAAAAGACCAGATTTCTATTGGCTGACGTACTTTCAATTTCTGCAACAGGTAATTTCAGCTTTTGATATTCCTTTGTCAAGAATTTGTTTGCCATTCAATTATCTTGAAAGCAGCATGACTCGTATCCATGAAATAGACAGGTCTGTTCGCTCGGAGAGCAAATATAGTTTTTACTGTGCGATGATTACGCGAATTTCACACTCCTTAAAAGAAAATTATAATACATTTACTGATGACAACTCGATAAAAATATCACAGCATGCCCTTTATCATCTCACCGTTGTGGTACAAACTGATTCGATGTTGCTGTGTCTTTGATAGGGAAATAAAGATATTCTTCAGAAATCTCTCCTGATAATATTTTTCGAGCACCAAGTTACCTTTGTAAGTGGTTTTTCCTGAAACACCTACTCCATAAATTTCAGTTGAAGGCGCCATTTTTCAAGTCCATTTTGATCATTGGAAAAGTAGCTCGATTAATTTCCTTTCGAGGATCAACTGGCCTTTTGGCGCGCGACCGGTACCAGTTTCCCACTGAAGTGGTATATTGCAGGTGACCTGGGGAGACTGCCTATCAGCTGCTGAAACTATAAAAACAATACAAATAATTTCGGTGCAAGCTTTTTGAACTGAGCACCGACCACGCTTGATTTGAAAAACAACAAAAAAATAAAAGGTTCATCACAAGATCCGTGATCAAGTCATTGAAGGTCATAAATGACAGGCTCCCACTGTAATTATTATATTATTTAATTTCTTGTAAGTGGGGACCACCCGAATGTTCCAGAATAATCTTGTACCCAGATCCTTCCGTGTAACTACAACTGTATGTAGAAGCCTTACAACCACGTGGCCTTGGAAAGTCTGAGTACGTGACTATTGGCAATTTTATGATCTGGTAGATTCAGTTTCACAAGGTTAAAACTCAGCATAACAAAAAGATAAAAGCGGCATTTTTGCGATTACCGTCTCTCAGAAAGTTACATTATTTAGAGAGAGTAGTTGATTTGAACCATTTAGTTCTGAGAAAAACCCGTTTGTCATGCCAGCAATCTTCTGAAACTCAGAATCCTTACTAACAAAAAAGGACCGTCTTATATCACGAGAGTTCATTTTGATGTTGAATGGCATGTCTTTGGATCACACATGCTAACATCGTGGACGTTTGCACTGCTAACCGCCTGAGGACACAACAATTGCAGTGCCACCGTTTGACGAAGAACAAAATATAATACTAAACTGGGAGAAAACGCTGTTCGCTGTAATGACGGATTTCGAAGAAGTCTTTGTCTTCAGCTTATCCTTCTTTCCAATTATCAAATGGAAAAGACGAACGGACGGTTCTTTTTTTTTTATTTTTTATTTCAGTTGATGTCCTCATATACCTGAAGACATTAATTTAAGTACCATGTACACTCAGCCACTAGGACTTGTTTTTCATCCCCATCGTAAAGCCTATCTGTAGCTCAACGTAACAATTAATGCATTTAAATTCTAAACATAATATGGCAAAAGCGTGATTTGTTAACGTGTTACAGTTAGGACATCCAATATTAGGTAAAAGTACAACTGTAGACAATAAGTTTCTGAAATACATATATATGCATATTATAATTATTATTATGATTAATAGAAGTATTATAAGTGATATAATCAATACAAAACTCTCGTTACAAGATTGATCTTCGAAATTTAAATCTCAGCGAGTATATACAGCATCAACTGATCATTCAATGTAAGACAGTAAGCACGACTTGATTATAGGATGAAAAGTCAGATTTCTCGGCTACTTATTCCTCCCCTGCGAATTTGATGTTGTGTCAAGATTATTTACATTGGTTTCTGTTGTCTTAACTGTTTTTATCTGTTTCTATAGCAGTGCACTTATATTTTAAATATTCCAATTAATGATCACTTTATAAATCGATCACTCGAGGGAGTAAAAGAGTTGAAAACACGTGAGGCATAACGAATCAACGAACAGAAATTCACTTCAAGGAATGGCTCCTCATCTAAGAGATCCTCCACCCTACATCACAGCTCGTTTTAATACAAAGCTCAGTGCATCAGAAAAGTAACTTTGTATTTGATGAAAGAGCCCCAGATCATTAGATAATCATGCTCGGCACGACTGCATGGGATATACAATACAAATATAAACCAACAGTCACACTTAAGTCCGTAAATCCAGTTACTGTCACTATGTGCGTCAATAACATTTACTCCTTGTTTAAATTGCAATTTGGGACGAATATGAAAGAGAAAAAGCGTCATAAAAATTCTGAGGTCAAGCTTAATCATACTGAGTTCACAGCACTGAGTTTTGGTCTCACTCGCGCTCGCGACACGGAATGACGTGAAGTCCCAAGGACACGAGCAACAAGTTGCCTTTGAGGTGCTATCGGCATAGCTGGCGCTTTTGGGATAGGAGCTTGTGCTAAACACGGAGCAACAAACTTAAGCAGTGTGGTTCTCACTTCCCGAATACGATAAGTATACACAACAGGATTCATAGCGCTGTTACTGTAATGGAGAAACTTTACAAAATCTAACAAGTGAAACAGGCTGACTCCCTGCGGGACTACTTTTGGACAAAATATAAATAACATTGAAAGTGTATAAAATGGAAGCCATGACACTGCGAAAACGCTCGTGATAATTAGCACAGTTTTTGCGGTTGCCTTTTCCCGGAAAACTTTTCTTTGAAGCGAATTGGTGGAATATGACCTTCGGCGAATATTAAACAGTTTGACGCTCTTGTAAATGTCGGCGTACATGCAGATTATGACAAAAAGGGGGAGAACAAAGCCTCCGATGGTAATAAGTAGAACTCTGTATTTCTGCCAGGGTACGGCCTTGAAATCGCTCACGAAGATGTACGTAATGGCAAGGCCATACAACCATGTTGCGGCAATAGCAACGTGATAGTACACACGTGCCATAGCTCGGTGTTTTAGTGGTCTTGAAATGGAGAAGTTCCGTTCGATGCTTATCGCTGTAAGATGTGCAATGGAGACTAGAGCACTTGAAATATCTCCGAAAATGTACACCGCGCGGAAAGACAGGTTGAAAGTGCTCGGCGCTAAATGGTTCAAATCGTACAGCAAAATGTATATCCAACTAGGAATAGAGAAGGTTCCAACAAAAAGATCTGAAACTGCCAAACTCACCAAAAAGAGATTGGTTGCTGTTCGTAGCTTTCTGTTTCTAGTGAATACGGCTATGATGAGAGAGTTACCCAGTATCACAAGCAACGCTAGAGTCACATATATAACAACAAAAGCGAATGTCTCTTGTTCCGAGTGTCTGTAAAAAGATTTCTGTGAAGTTTCACTTGTTTCATTCGATATTCCTTTGAGAGAGGTAGAGTTCTCAGAAACAAAATCCTCCATTGGAAAATTTCGTTTTGGCTTCCCTTAGAAATGGCCAAAATCTGAAACGAGGAAACAAAATGCGCGTAAGCATAAGACGAGACGACATAACCACTTGATTGTTTGCGTCATCCTAACATAATGTTATTAAGGACTCTAGTCCATTACCAGTTTACCATGAAATGGAAAGTAGAATCTGGGTAAATAAAATTCAATTTTAAGAAGGTTGATAGGGTAAAAGAAATATTACAAACATAGCACGCGATGGGGAAGAATTGCCTCAGATTTGAAGGACTTCGGCTTGTTTGAACATGAACCACACTCATTCTTGTAAGCTAGTTTATCGCATAGCATGATTTGAATTTTATACTATGAAACCGAAAATTGACGTAAACAGCTGACAATCGTTAACTTCTGTGCCACAGCTGGGATATCCATCAGCGAATGAGTTACGTCATGAAGTAATTGGTACATATTAAGCAAAAGCGTAGGGAGATATAATATCTCAGATGTTTCCGCAAGTTAAATTAGGTTTGCTTATCGCAAAGGCAATTTCTTCTTTAATAATTGTCGGTTCACATTGAGCAGTACCATTAAACGCCGACTGAAATTAACCCCACTTTATTACTGCGTTTCAATTGCGTAAGGCCGGAAGACTCAAAGATCATGTGTAATCACACAACCATTAATTGCTTACTTTATAACTACAATTATCAATTAAGGCCTCCGACAGGAGATTAAACCAAAAAATGCATCTTTTGACTCTTTCTCTTAAGTGTCAACCCACGTTGTCTTCAAGTTCTTAGACATCGGTTCGTTGACGTCGGCTTTTACCGGAAAACTAGGAAATGTGTCTACCCTGTCTTTTAATTAACGAATATTTCTATCCGCCTCCATTAATTTAAACTGTACTTTAAAGCTCACAATTTGACATGGAGCATTCACCTCAAGATGCTGCACTCATCACATTGAAAGAGACAATATATCCCCGTGTAAACCAATGAAAGAAACGTTTTTTCTTTTATCTTCTCTTATCTTATATCTTAGACAAATACACTAATACCTTTAATCAATTTTAAGATCCCTTATGATTTTCTCTATGAAGGGGCTTTTTTGGCATAATCGAAGAGATAAGAATTTATTGCTTACAGAGAAAAACTTACAATCACGAATTTAGATCTTTGTTCATTATAATGTCATGATGTGATCCTTTAGCCCCGTAGAGCGCAGTTTTTTGGGTTTTTTTAATGGCAGAATACTGTTGTAATAAAGCGTTGCGAATTTGTCAAGAAATGTCAAGCTATACATTTAGGAAGGAAATAAAGTTTTAAGGGGATTCACTTTTTGTCAACAATCAGCAGTATTTTTATAAACATGTAATCACCAAACGTTTTTGACCTCTTAGAAAAGTTTCATCCAAATGATTTGTCAATTATGACGAAGGATATGATACCTCCATCGTAAAGGGAAAATATGAAATAATAGTACTCTAGATTTACAAAACTGAATCGGAAAAAGAAAAAGAATGAAGAGGGCTCATCATGAAGAAAACCGATTGCGAATGACAAACCTGAAAACTATAGGGATCTCGAAGTTCTTTGCATTTCCATACATTTTGTGCGCTCATCCTTTTCTTCACTTCCCACTAGAAACTACTCACGTTTCTCCAATATATTCCAAGGTGAAATTGATTCATCAAATGATATTCTCATTTGGTGGAGCGAAAAGCTACCCATGCCGTGAGGTTGGGAAACAGTGAACTACAATTTATGAATGTCACAAGGAATTTTTTGTTCTTTTCTTTCTTTTTTTTTTTTTTCATATTTCAATGACAACTGAAGGTTTGTCAGTTTTTATACAGTGAATATTGGCAACAACTTTGCGAGAGGAAGTTAATGGCTTGTTCCTTATTATGACGTCACAAGCAACTTATAGATTCGCATAAGTGGTCTAAGTTTGTTTAAATCGACATTCCAGGTGCCAAAAAATCACTTGTCCTCCACGGTCCTCCTAAGTGCTATCTCTGGTTTCTATTTTGCGAAGAATTATTTTGCTCACAAAAAAATTGAATTTTGAGGGATCTTCTCGATTGAAATAGCCAATTCCAAAAGAATTTCAAAAAATGAATAGTGAATAGCAAATTGTAAACACTGAGGTAAAATGAAGGTTCAGTGACTTCCTCAAGATTCTTTTTTCTTTTTTCTTTTGCCAATCGTCTCATTAAATCTTATTTTCCCCAAAACCCCAAATGTTTGTGATTCATTGACAGTTGAGAGCTACGTCATGCCTTTAGAGGTGTCAGTGAAAACCACACACGAAGAAAGAAATAATCAATTGTAGATACTTTTCTTAAATTTAAAGACCTAGACAGAAATTAAGTTTTAAAACTCACAAAAGGGTCAGAGGATGTTATTGTATTAGTTTCCTTTCATATCTTCATGTCCGTTTGTATTGGAAAATAAGCAGGAAATGAATTTATTTTATTGTGTAGCTACTGCCAGTTAGGAAATTTGTATGGAGCACATGATTGTGAAATAATAATCACGGGCGAGCACATGAAAAAGCAAACGCTTATTATAATAGGTTTCTAAATTTCAGGGAGCCGATAATTTCGAGTTTTCGAAAGAGAAATAGTTCATTTATCAAATCAATAAAGGAATCTGAATTTGGCCTTGCCGGTATCTAAACTAATTTCCTGAGATACTGATCTAAAACTTTTAACTTTAAAAAAAACCGCCCATCTGAAAATTTCTTCGCTTTTTATCAGCATTTCCTCTGAATCCTATGAAGTACAGGACTTGTTTAGTTTATGAGTTTGTCTCGGGCAAAAAAAGCGCACGAATCGTGGCGACACAGCGGGTATTTTAACTACACGAAAGCCAGTAGTATCATGAAAACAGTCTTCATGAATTATTCTTAAACGTACATGGAAAAAAACCATATTTGAGTATCTTATATGGGATTTTCCAAGATAATTTTCTTGTAAAGTATGATTATGTATTTTCAAGAGTCTTTAGGGGACCGCGACCCTAGATAATGGTAAAAAATAAAAATAAAAGAAATTCCGGATCGATTCCTATTTCAATCGTTTTGCTCATTTCACGAAGCAATGTAAGTTGGGGGGGGGGAGTTTAAATGCGAAAGTGACCCAAACATTGAGTGTTTCGTAACTTCCAAATGTTGGTTCTGGCCTAGATACAAGGTAATGTTTAAATTGTTGGCAACTTTTCTTGCCATTCTACATTTTCTATCGCGCATCAAGTCGGAGGTTATATGAAAAACTAATTTTCCTGCTATATGTTCTCTCGCTTAAAGTTAAATTTGTTACATCACCCACGCATTCGTGTATATAATTATCTTTAGTGGCACACTTCAGTTCTGGGATACTAAATTTCTATGTGGAACAATTCTACGTGGCTAGATTTTACCTTTACCTAGTTTCATCCTTTCGTCAATCGTCGAATGACCCCTTGGTTGTTACAAGACCATTGGGATGGAAAAAATATATATAGGTGCACCAATACAGTTATTGATGTTATTCAAACTGCCGCTCTCAGGGCAACGTCTGCTTCAACAAAACTATGATCTGGCGGTTGAAGAACTTAGATGGCATTACTTACAACTCCGATTCCTATTATTGTCCGAGTAGCTTATCTGATAGCTAACCCATGGAAAACCTTCGCAACTACGGCTTAAATTGAGTTCAAAATCATGGCGACTGAGTCCATTTATAATTAAAAACCTTTACGGCCACTGTGATTGGCCTATCCATCTTTTCACTCCCACTGACGCACATGCAGGAAAAAATGAACGATCATTTGCCAAAAATTTTTTTTTGTTGATTTAAAGATTTATGTAATCCACAGGGAATTTTGCCACTAGACAGTGGAGTCTGGCTACCTGTGTTTGGTCTTGTCCCTTTAGTTATAACTGGCATATCTCTTAACGAATCACATTTTCCTTAAGAGCGGCAGAATAATTCGAATTTCATTCATTGAAATAAAAAGAAGAATTCTCAATGTTTTCTTTGGACATAAATACATATAACCTTGCGGCGTTTACTTTCCTATTTCAACATTGCTGAAAACCATTTAACACGAAAAGCATATTATGCACTTTTTATTTATTCATAAGCTTGAATAAAATCTTGAGAAAAAGCATGCAGTTAAGAAATCTTAGGTGCTCGCCTCACAGTGCACAGAAGTGCCCACACTTTTAAGTACAAAATCACGGTTAGCGAATAAAAAACGTCACTACTGAATGTATCGATGAATTGTCTCCAGTTTGGATGATTGTTGTCTAGGAATGACATGTTTACAACTGTTACGAATTTTAATATTTTTTTTTAACAGTAAAAGGCTGAACCAACAAGATAGGTGTGCGAGTGCACTTCATTGAAGGTTTTTTTTTCCATCTTTCGATTTACGAGTGACATTTTGCACCAACTGTAGCATTCTGACCTTGTAGTGGGTGAATAGAAGCACTCTTTTAAATGTTCACTGAACTCAGCTCTAATGACAAGAAAAGCGAAGTTCTAATGAAAAGGTGACGCTGTTTGAACGCATAGGAAATATGGTCAAACAAACTCTTGACAGCATTGCATCAACACAAGGCCTTTGTAGCAGCGTAACAATGTTAAAACGTTCTATAATTTCTCTGGAAAAAGTCGCTACTTAGTATAAAACAGATGAAAACTCATACAAGATGGAGATTTTCAAAGTAAATCTGAAGCAAACTAAATTTTGGTCATTTGTCACCTGATTCAGTAACTGTGGGTAAAATAAACAAGTGTCACTTTTTTAAAGACATTTCCGAAAAATTCATACTGAAAATGTCAAATCGTTTTGCATCATCTCTGAGGGTGTAACACGAATTGATTGATTCGAAAGTGTTTTCAGGCGATTTTGCCTTTACAGCGAGCGGACGTCAATCAAATGAACTCCTGCTAGTACGCAATTGTTCATGCGGCGCAAGCTATAATCAGTACATCATAGAAACAGCACAAAAACCAAACTAAATACGAGAACAGGAAAGGAAAGATTTCTTAAGTGTGTCTATTGTTATCCCTGAGTCTCTTGAACTCTCAAATGTACAATCCTTACTTTTTAAGCCCTGCTGACACTTTTAGCAACCCTCCGGAACACTAAATCGACCCGTACTTCCAACACGTATAGCTTAACTTTCCTAACACTATTCCGTCGAAAACGCTAGTTTTCGAAAAGGTTTTACCTGAACCTGTAACGTTTTCCTCTTTAGTCTGGTCATATATAACCATCGTGCCCTCTTTTAAGCAGCTTTCCTTTTTAACTCGTGAATTGCGCGCATGCGCAAGAGCGAGTTATAGATACCATGTGGGGAATGGCATTCGCTCGCTCGCTCGCTCGCTCGCTCGATTGGTCGATTCCTGTAAACTTTTTTAGATTTTAGGCTTTTGAGTGCATTTGATAGTTTTTAGCGAGCAGTAAACAGAAGAAATGGCGACCTTTGTTGCTAAGAATAGTGGTGGGGTGAAAAAGAAGCCAATGATAATCTTAAAAGAGTTTTTTTTTCGTTTTAGTTTCAACAAGCGGCGCCAGCGACTGGCAGGCATGCAAGGATTCACACTGAAATAACAGAACAACCTTCGTTTTTCATAAAATTGTAATTTACAATCCTTGAACTCGAAAACAATCGGAAGATTCATTGAAAATATTACTTACTGCGAAGCGCTCGAAGTTTACAGATGTTCAGAAGCTTTTTCTGTTATGGCGTGAGATTGAGGACAAAATTGATCATTACGTTTCGTCGCGTGTGTTTTTCCTGTGTGAAGCAACAAAAGATGCCGGCGACTGACGAAATTACACGTTAACACGAAAATCAGATAACACCTAAACAAACAATTTTAGCTACCGATTTTCAGTGAATTTTTAAAGAACAATTTTCTTTTAAGTTTCAAGACAATTTGAAGATTCAACATACATACAACGTACTAAAATGCGAAAGTTACACACCACAAAATTGATAAATAGGCCTGAAATGAAATTCTATCTTGTTATTGATTATACGTTGCCTAGCACGTGACTTAAATCTACCCAGGCGGAGATCCAAAATGACGGTGGCAGGCTTGGCTTAGTTATATCACTCAAAACTCGTTCCAGTTTGTCTGATTTGATAAAGAGGGAATCGTTAATGTTTTCATTAAGACAGTATTGCCTTGATTTTCTAATATTTACAACGAAAGACAGTAAATTTCACTTTTCACCCACATTTACTTCCAACCTTTTCTTTTGAACCAGAAACAAAAATGATAGACGTTTAAAACACATGACATCATCCACCTTGCTTGTAATAGCATGATTATTTCAATTGTAATGCCTTCTTATCCCAACGTTACTTTGTTTCTTTGCTACATTAGCGAACACTGAACTACTGCTCGTACTCTAGATATGACAATCAACCACAAAATTCCCAAAACCAGATAACATTAAACATCATGTGTCAAAATCATGTGTCAATTCACGAGTTTGCTCACAGAGCACTTTGATTCATATGATGATAAATGCAGAAAAAAGTGTGCTCTGGTGATCAGATTTGACTGAAAAACATTTCCTTGACAAAAGGAAAGAGAATAGAGTTCTCGTTTATTCCCTGTATTTGGTAATTGGTTGTTGCTTTTCATTTTCCAATCAAACTGTCTAGGTATTGCACATGCTTTGCGGTGGAAGCTTTTCTAGGGATTAGAAATCAATTTTGTACTCGATGAAGGACATAAGTCGTCCCAGAAACAGAGACCAACCCCTCTAGATTCTGGATGAAGTGAGTGGAAGCAAAGAACTTTTAAGATGAAATAAAAGTGGGGAATGATTCCGAATAATAAATTACGCGCTTTTCAGACACAACTTCATTTATAAAGAAACTTTAAAAAAGAGAACTGAATAGAGACTCTCACAAACCACTTGAGACTGAAACTTGGCAATATTTTTCTCTGAGTCGATCATTAAAAAAACTTGACTTAATTTGAAGTTACTCATAGTGGAGTAAATGATGCCTTAATTATAAAAATGTCCTTTTAAATGTTACATATTGATCTGTCCATCAAAGATCAGAACTTAACAATTCCCAATCTTTTCTTTGTTTTATAATTATAAAGATGTCAATAGTAGAGAGAAAGTTCTGGTACCGGATAATTTACCACCTGTCTTTCCATTGATTAAATCATCATCAGCACACAAGGATAAGCTTTATTCCCTGCTTTTATTCTTTTTTCTTTACGTCAGCTATGTCCGTTACACGAAATAGAAAGCTAGTACTAATTCCAGGTATTCCTATCGAGCCGTAGCCAGTTGGGTGTTTTGCAACTTTACTAATTGGGGGAAAAAATTGTCGACGTTATTTTAAGATTTCTAAACGCACCCAACAGCAATATAGCTCCTCACAATTTGAATTTAGGTTTTTTGGGGGTTAATAGTTGTAACATCTATTTTGTCACCCTGGCCGGAATAAAAAGTGTATGCTGCTTTTAAAAGCGAAAAATTAGAACAAGAAAACCCTACCAAAGTAGCAAAGAGATAGAACTGATCGAGAGTCAAGCGCTGAAAAGAGGAGAAGTTTCATAAGTTACCAAAATTTCCACCATCGTCTTCTTGACTTATGTACCCCTGATATCCGTGCAAGCTGTTTGTGCGCACCAGTTCGCATGATTATTAATGTTCTCTATTTCCAACCTGTGGAATATATTTTTAAGGAAAAAAGTACACAAGGCACAAACTTCACTTAACTTTGGTCGAAAAACAGCCAAGCTTTTTAAAGCCACTTGTTCCTATTTTCTGGTCGAATTGCACGACGCCTCTCAATCTCCATTCCAAGAGCCCTTTCAGGCAATTTTACCAAAATTCTTCTCATCTCCTCGCTGCGATAGGCGTACACAAGCGGGTTCACTGCACTGTTGCTGTAATGCATCCATTTTATGAAGTCCATAAGCCGCATGAATCCTTTTCCTCCTCCACCGCCAAGAAGACTCGAACGTTGAAAAATCCAAAGCAGGGATACCACAAAAAAGGGAAGCCAGGAGGCTAAGAACAACACAGTCACGATGACCATCGTCGTGACTGTTCGCCTTTCTTGTTGAAGCCTTTTAGAAAGGACCGATGTCTCGGCGTTTGCTCGTTTCCAGTTTGCATTCATGTTCTTGACACCCCAGTGGATACTACTGTACATGCCAATGAGGACAATGAGAGGGACAGCGAAGCCTGCCACAAATACCAGTAAGCCACGATATTTTTGCCATGTTGGGCTGAAATCGACTGAGTAAATGCTTGTGACTAGCACGGAGTAGATCCAAGTGGTGAACAGCATTTTGTAGTAACGCTTGTGGGAGCTCACTCGGTGCTTAACGGGCCAACAGATAGCAAAGTATCGCTCGATACTTATGGCTATGAGGTTTGATGTGGAAGCCATCGCGCTAAACACGTCGAATGCTTGAAAAAAGGCTCCTACAGTGGCACTTGGTAGACGGCATCTTTTGAAAGAAGGACAGGACAGATGGTAGATCCACAGTGGAATTGAAACTGCCCCAACCATCAAATCTGACACAGCCAGGCTGACAAAGAACATATTTATGGCAGCTCGAATTCGAATCTTCTTGAAGGCGACAATAACAAAAGTGTTTCCAGTGATGGTCATCAAAGAGAGCACGACATAAAGAGACATGAAGATGAAAACTTCATTCATGGAACGGAATGATGTGCTGTTCGATGCCTTTTCGTCCAGATGAGTTGTGTTCTCCATCTTTAAAGCTTCCTTTGCTTGATGATTGAACTTTTTTCAGCCAACAGAAATTATGATGCTCTTCGTTAACTCTTGTTTATCTGGAGCTTTGTGTTGGAGAAGACTATACTTATGCTGTCTCTGTCGTCCACTAAGACAATCAACCGGGTTTATCTTGGCGCTTCATCCAATGAGAAATGGATCGTGTTATATATCGATTGATGAGGATTTACGTCAAACTCATTATTACATCAAATTTGTTGTAGAAGACTGTCGATGTTCGTATTTCTGAATCAGAAACATAATCGTAAATTGTGTACACCCTCATAACTGATTCAGAATTCATGAGCTCTTGCCGCAAACCTTTTTGGCAGTCATTACAGCTTTGGGGTAGTATACATTGCATGTAAAATAATATATGTTTGTATGTATGACATGAGATGTCGACTTGGCCGGAGCCACGCTTGGTGTAATGAGGCCAAATGTGGATTTCCTGAACTGAAAGAACTCAGAAGCAATATTTCTAGAGTAGCGACATCAAACCTGACCGGCTTGAACACTTCATGTCCTTCGTTAGCCGGTTTCTTTGCACGAATTTTTTTTTAATTGAGATCGTGAGAATTACACAGCTGTCGCGTCTATGTTTATTTATTAACCGGATGATTTAGCCTTCCTTGGTTGGAGCACGTACAGTTTCTAGCCTACATGGTCTTTCTTGAAGCGCTTACGGGTTTGATCTCTTTGGGATCAATTTTAAATAACTAACGACGATATTTAAGTCTTCCCCTCGGATGGTTCAAAAATAGACTTTCTTCATCTCGTTGTAAGGGTGTACCCATGGTTGGAAAACCAACTAAAAAATAAGTATTGTCACTTATTAGCGGTGACTTTGTGTCCATGAAAGCAATATAAAGTTGTCACTTTTTGAGAGAACTGTACTTTTGTATTCAATCTCCCCACTGAACCGGATAAGACAACTTCTGGTCTTGTATTGAGATAATTGTAAGTCGCATGTCAGAAAATAACTGATATCCTTGATTCGAAGCTCTTCAGCTGTGCTCGTAAAGCAAAACCGCCAAGGAAGTAAGAACTGATCAACTAGCTTACTATATTTTTGCTAAATGGCTTATGAAAACATATTATTTCCATTTATTTTCCAACACTTAAAAAAGTTAAATTGCTAGATGCCAGTTTTGTCTTTGACACTATGTTACCGCGGTTTTCTATCGAATCCTTAAATTTGCTAAAAGCAGCCTCAGCGTAAGCGACTCGGTTGCTTCCTTAAGTCACCATGACATGACAATCATATTTTCAATTAAAAAAATTAAATAGGAGAAAAATTAATAAGAAAAAAAGAGGATAAGAAGGCATATGTTGTCTTCTGCAGTTAATTTTAAAAAAGCGTGGGACGAATCTCAAAGTATTGATAGAAACTGGATAAGAAAACATTCAAAAGTAGATGAAGGCTTTTTGTTCCATTCGTCTTAAATCATAACGCAATGCCAGAGACTTTCATTCGAAGCTCTATATATATGAAGAGATGACGTTCATGTCGGATCCCACTAATTTCCCTAGGAAGCATTTGAAGTAGATGTCTAGTACATTTTTAAGTTTCCCGGCGCGGTTACCAGATGGGTAATTAGCCAGAGACGAAATGTTGCGAGGAGTATAAGGACTGTGGCGACAGTAAAGAAGAATTTTCTTCCGGGATGGCAAGAAATCTTCCCTTTGTCGAACTCATCTTGTTCCTCAGACAACTTGATGAAATACGCTGTCATTGTGATATTTTCTTGAGACAATGGACTCTTTCTTTGACGATCAGTCATTGATTAACTAGTAGTTTTGAAGAAGTTCAGGTCCGCTATGTGAAGAGCTTGATTTTAGAGATTGTCTGTGCATTCAAGATAGTTCTATACTGTACCATTTAGTTCACGTACCATTTCTCCTTCCATCAAGAACCAAGTCACAGGTGAACGACTTGAAACAATTTAAAAGCTTAAAAGGTTGTATCTTAATTTTCGAAATTTCACAATTGAAAAGGTCTGGTTTGTCATCCGTTTCTCTATGAGGCAGGTCCTACAGGTGGGTCCATTATAAGGTGTCAAACGGAGATATCTTGTCAATTTTAGAAAAATAAACAATTCGTTTTGGCTAAAAGTAATTGGAACTGACAGGTTCAATTACCTAAAGTTATCCGCTCTCTTTCAACCTGAAATTTGAAATAAAGATTTCTGACTGGCTAAAGCGCGTGCATCTTATCCAACAGAATTTATTTTGAGCAAGGGAAAAACTCGTTGATCCATGAATACACAGGAATGTGTCGCTTGAACGCATCATTCATCATTCCCACCCTGCTCATGTAGTCTGGGACCCTGAGGACGAACAACAGACGAGCAATACTTTGCTGTAATGGAGACAAAACAGAAGTTCGTCACATAGCTCATAATTCTTTCAGGTGTTTTAACCCTTTCGCTTCCGAGATCTCATCAGTAATTATCTCTACTGTCTGCCATACAATACTTATGATTTTATTTCGGAGAATTTGGTATTAGATCAACTAATAATCCCCTAATTAATATTTTCCTTTATTCTTAGCACTTGTGTACTTGATATTGTATCGCTATTGTAAGGAGAAATTATCTCTTGGTCACTCATGTTTATGCCCCCCGTACAAGGCACCAAGCATTGCATTGCAATTTAATTGTTGGAGGCAGCAATGTGGAGAGTTTTCGACCAGTTTTTTCACTCACCCAAATTAAAGCCCATCCTCAGCGATCTATCTCGTTTAATTTTTATTTACAGGAGTCATACTGTTCCTTTTCGTTAAAAAAAATAAGTATAACCAAAAACAAAACGGAGAGATACTTACGAAAAGCAAGGTTTTATAACACAAAAAGGTCCACTCTTACCATGCCTCGGTGAGTCTACCCGGTACCTGTGTTCGTGAGGCACAAACAAAAAAGCTCTAACCAAGTAGAGCTTGTTTGTGACTTTGTTTAGTTCCTATACCCTGGCTTTTTTCCGCATCATTAAATCAAACGAAGGTCATAAGCGTTATCTACTAATAATATCACACAGGAGAGAAAAATTATTTGTAAGTCACCGGGGCAAATGTCTAATTGAAAGGAATTTGAAAGTAGCTGGCGGATATTTAGGTACGTATTTATTATATCATAATAATCATCTACATATCTGTAGTAAAACGTTGGTTTCTCGTACTAATTCTATGCGAGAATAATTTTTCCTTTGTGATCTTGAGAATGTTTATCTTTACACCGAGTTATGGGTTTATGTTTCTTTGAAATAGCGTTCATTGATAAACGGTTCGTATGAAGACTTGTAGGGTAATATATTTGTGAATTATTCAACTTCTCCCTTTTTTGGTTCGTTAGCTTTTAGGTCCACTAGTTGTGTTTAAAATTGGATTTTAAACGGCGGAATGCAAAGTTTCGAGAGACTTCTTTTGAAAAGAAGATTCTGATGGTTCCAGAAATATCTCTCCCGTTGTAATGATTCAACTTGACCCTCCTTTAAAAACGCAATTGGAGAAGGTAGACAGAGGGACTGAATTCCTCAATTTTCTGAGTAATCACTCAAAACTCAACTTTAGGTAGTCAGTTCCCTTCAGAGCTAGATTTACCGTGAACCACCTCACGCACATGTTTAAGTAGAGGAAAAAATTAATTGACACTACTTGGCACCATTTGGATACCTGCATGTGTATAATTCGCTGCAAATATTTCATGTTTGCAGATTCCACTATGATGTTTGGTAACGGGTGTGACGGAATATCATTCGTAATAATCTGTGCATTCTTACGTAATTTCGTCCATTCTGTTCAGCACAAAGTTCTATATAATGATAACGCGCAAAAATCAAGACACTGAGAGAGCGAAAGGTGCAGATAATCCATGCGAATCCAGGTCCTTCCTCGCTCAACAGGATCCAGCAGAGACTTCTACAAAATCTCTCTTGCTGTCTTTATTGTTATCTACGTATTTTTGTGGTTATCAAAACCTTTAGTGAAGAACGAGCTGGACTTGGCTGGTCACAAAACACCCATTCGGTTACGAGATATAGTAGCTATAGATAGTATATCCTCGTCGATTGTAAATGAGTCCTCAAGCAAGGAAGTTGCTGATTTCACCAAACACTGGTGTCGACAAAGACGAGCGAGACGGGATTGGCAGGCCATGATTTTACCATGCAAAAACAAAATGCCATGGAACTCGTCAAGAGACATTGAAAAAAATGCCACCGATCCAGATGCAAGCTTTATCTCACTGTGGGATATCAGACCCGCCGGGCAATACAGCCGTTTTAGCATCCAGTCTCAAACGAAGGAGGGTCATCCTAAACTCGAGGGTGGTGACTCTTGGAGGGTTGTTATAAGGGGACCGGCCTCTATCTCTCCGACAGTTATTGATCACGGAAACGGAACATACGAAGTTCTGTTCCTTGCAATGGAAGCTGGAGTCTACAAGGCAAGCGTCATTTTGGATTTTACTTCATGCAATGGATTTAAGGACCCTCCAGTAGATTGGTTTATTATTGGTGAGTCAAAGATGGGTTTCATTTCCCAGTATGCATGTATTTTGCATATTACCATTGGATTGCTCATTCGACGCAACAAACCATGCTCGATTAATGCTTCAAGGAAAAAAAAAATTAGAAACGATAAAATGTGCTCATGTTGCATACCTGCGTGGGGGTTTGTCCGGCATTAAATATTTCACAACCACTTGAAGATCCGATCACATCTTTCTTTTTTTCTCATTTCCAAGGCAATGTACAAGGAAAATATCAGCTGCACCCAGAGGTTGAAGGAAATAAGGACTATCTTCAAGCGCCGTTATGGGGTGGGAGTCCTGTGGAATTACCAATTCCTCCTGCTAAGAATGGTAAGTTCCTCAGTTTTCTCGAAAACTTCAACTCAATGAAGCAGTTCAAGGTTGCATGTGCTAGCTCTTAATTCTACTGCCAGTCTCTCCTGACATTAGCCTGGTTGTAACAATGATATAAGATCATAATTCAGGAAGTAGTGGACTCCTAAGTATTGTGTTGACTTAATTGACTGAGCTTTGACAAGAATGCAATACCCGAATTACGGACGGGTGCTTACTTTTCGTGAAGGTAATTATTTGGTGAGGTATGGTATTGATTGCACCAAACTGATGTACCATGGAAATACTTTCCAACTTGCTGACCAAGTTTCGTTAAGGAACTGGTTTGCAATTCTAAGAAGTCTACCCAAGCCTCTTGAGATCTGTAGGCGATTTTCTAATGCTCTTCTGTTATTCAAAGAAGGAACTTTTTATTCTCTATGTAAGCGAATATGTCCAGCATATCAAAGGAAACCATGGATAGAATAAGGAGTAAAGGTTGTCAAGTCAAATGCAACTTTCTGTGGGACGGATATGGACGATGGGTGCGCAATACATGGAAGCCACATTTCAAAGGTACTCATAAGTACGAATTAATTGTAGCTTTCCATTAGATGCTCCGTTCGTGATTTTGTCAAACCAGTGGAGAGAGGAAACAATAAGCAACAAATTAGGTAACCAATAACCTTTTGTGAACCAATATTTGGTGAGGTGAAAGTTAAAGGTTGTTGGTAAAAACTTTTTTCTCCTTTTTTTTTTAGACATTATTGACACGCGACCCATTGGCAGAAAAAGGGGAACTTTGTGGGTTTATGGTGATTCTGTCAACGTTTTCTTTGCCCAGTCACTGGTACAGAGAAGGATATGTAGAAACATTTTCAAACGATGCAATTTCAGTTATAATTGGATTTATCCTGTCCATAATGTTACAGCTGCTAAGAGACAATATGATAATTTAGATTACAACAATGAAAAAGTTTTGGAAAACTTTCGCCGCATTGTCTACGATCCTCAAATGGACGAAAACAGCGCTATTGTACTAAACTTTGGACTTCATTTTGTTGAAAGCACAAACTTTACGAGCTACAAAAAACTCATTGCTGGCTTAGTGAGAGTGTTGAAAAATGATGTGACAACGAATGGGACGTGGAGGAGTTATCGAGGAACAGTTATATGGAAAACAACCACAGCAATAAACAAAGAAAAAGCAAGCAACATTCATCTTGGACATAAGAGGTTTATTACACAACAGGCAAGTGACTGCGAGCTGTTTGCGAAACCATGGTTACGCCATGTGTATTTTCTCTTTTGCAATTCA
The DNA here is from genome assembly GCF_036669915.1 of Pocillopora verrucosa. NCBI lineage: Eukaryota > Metazoa > Cnidaria > Anthozoa > Scleractinia > Pocilloporidae > Pocillopora > Pocillopora verrucosa. The sequence goes on from NC_089318.1 coordinate 1,758,606, forward strand.
TTTTTCCTCTCTCGTGTTTTTTCGACCTTTATTTCATGACTGAAATCAAATGGACGCCTCGTAGGAAATAAAATCCTATTCCAAGAAGGAGAACTAGGAAATTCGCTTGCATTCATTAGAGTTGTTAGTTTGGGTCTCCTTTTTGCCATAGTTTTGATTGCTACTAATTATTTTCATCTTCATTGCTGTCATCATCGACATTATTTTGTTACTGATTTCTATTTTTGTCCAACTGATTGATACTTATCAATTTGTATTGCCCTTATAGCGAATTTTGCTGTACAACTCTTATGCTACTACGCAGATGTGCAGAGCTGGGTTTCTCGTACTTGACGTCTTCCCCATAACAGATTCTTATCCGCAAGGGACTGGAACTCACGGAGCCCATGGACCCGTCAAGAACGACATCGTGCACTATAGCAACCTCGCTTTTATACCTGCAGAGGAGTTACTGGAAGAATATTTTGGCGGAAAATGACCTTGGAAGCTATTAGAACGCACACAAATCAATAGCACGGAAGGGATCCAGTGATAAGGCAACTAGATACGGCATTATAAAGTGATTAACACTAAAAAAACCTGTGCTTTTTCGCGACTTTTAGACTAAAATGACCTTATTCGGAATCAGGTGTCACGTGTTTGTGAGTGTCCTTCTCAGATATATTGCTCATCACTGAAACATAAGTTCAAAGGTGGAACTCATCAATATATTAGCGATGCAGTGTAGAAACTAAGTTCCTTTTGTGTAAAATACATAATGTATTTTGGCGCCATAATTGAGAAATAATGATTCCGGACCCCATGAAGAATCATAAATCTGACCCGAAAGTTTTTAATAAACTAAAAAATTATTACGTGAAGATTGTTTTGAGAAATAAAGGTAAGAAAGGCTGAGTCTCTGTAGGTTCCCTGGAAAATAATTAGTGAATTTCAATAGGAGGACAGAATGACAAAAAGGCAGTTCAAAGATTGGCTATGGCACCCTTATAACTTGGAAGGATCACGGAAGGCCATGTTACTGAGAAAAATTCACTCAAAGCTGTTATTACATGAATTAGGTAAACCCCTAAACGATCTCAGAGGCTACAAAGGGACAAATAATGCAAATAGAGAAATACAGTTTCTCTGGGCGGAAATCAAATGAATCTAAAATGAAGAATCAAAAGTTTCTCTTAAACCTTCTGTTTTTCAAATGAAATCTCTGAACAACATTAGTTTAGAAAATCGTGTTTTTTTTAGTGATAAATTGTATTTGTAAGTCTTTGCCAATCATTTTCACATACAAAAAGAGTTGGATTTAGAGAATGTATATTTCATGTCGACCAGTTCTTAATTGAGTTAACCAAGGCACAGATCTCATTGTGAGCAGAACATAACAACCTTTTGGTGCATTTCCATGCAGGTTGTCAAATTAAAATGAATAACAGTCATACTTAATAAAAACATGATCAATCAACTCCAACAAGGGGATAAGATTATATTCCCTTTGATTGCAGCATGAATATTTTTTAATGTGATTTCATTTTATGTAGGATGCAGCATATTTGATTCAATGTGGTCGTTTCCGTAAAATCTCCATGCCTGTCTCAGTTGTTCGTAAGTGCATAAAATTTTTACAAGGCTGAGTATCTTTTTTTGTTAAGAATCAAATTCAATGATGCTGTGCACATGAGCCATTTCATATTATTGGGCAGAGTTATAAAAGAAACAGTCTGTCGATGGAAAGATAAAGCTTAACTCTAAAAGCCGAACATCGCATATTTTTCTCAATGCAGCAAAACGAAGTAGATTATTTTCAGTAATCTTATAAATTTTAAAAAAAAGAGTCAATGGCTTAACTCTTCGAGCATCCAAACAATTTCTAGGATGAGCTAGGATCGCGGGAAGTGAGAGATGTGCACACATTCATGTATAAAAGAGAACCGTGATGTCTAGTTCAGTTTTAAAAGGAGAAAATTGAGCTCTTTATTTCTTTTGAATTAACGAAAGGCATGCCGCAAATTTCCATAATGTTTTCGAAATTTCATTTCACTTATACACAGCTAGATGTTATGAAGTTTTTTTATATTTACACATTCAAAATAATTTAGGTAATAGCTCAAAACATATTTCCTATGTCGGAAGCCTCAACCGTGATGAAAACCATTGTCTTAAGCGAAACTGAGAGAGAAAGACATCTAGGAGCACAGATAAAAGTTCATTTCCTTTTACCTATCACTAACGCACGCAAACTTATTTCATTAGATAAGTGATTGCATTGCGATCATTCAAACCCGACCGAATGCATATGGAAACACTGTATTATTTGAACTTTGCGATGTTAAAACATTCTTACTAAAAAAATATCTTGTCAGAAAAACAGAAGCCAAATGAATTGCGAATGATGTGAATGGGGAATTGTAATTGATGGTTGTAAAGAACTTATGACAAACTTTCAAGATGTGGATTTTTTATTAAAAGGCTCGGCCACGGTGAAATTCATAAATCAGGTTATGCTATTCAAATACTGCATGATCCTCAAATTGATTATTTCATCTTTAAATACATGAGGAATCACAAATAAAAAAGAAATCACGTCAACATGAATGTAAACGAGTTTGTTAGAGCCGTGCCGGCATAGACGAGTGATCTTGGCTCGAGAGCTTTTCGCAGTCATGAGTAAAAGTCGGATGACGAACTTTACTCTTCAAAATGGACAGAATGACTCTGATAAAAATTCGTTAGCAAAACTTGGAATTGGAATGAAAGCAGGGACTGTGGTTAATTTACTTCTTATATTCATTATCGTGGTAGGAAATGTTCTTGTCATTGCAGCTTATATAAAAAATCGTCGACTTCACACTGGCGCCTATGCACTTATCGTGAGCCTTGCCTTCTCTGATCTCCTTGTAGGAGGTGTCTCCCTGCCAATCCGAATCTTTGGCTCGATAATGAACTGGAAAGTAAGTGTCATCGTTGTGGTATTTTACACTGCTCTTGATATCTTCAGCGCCCTTGTGTCAAACCTTCATCTTATAGCAATATCAATTGAGCGTTTCATAGCCGTCTCTAAACCGTTTTACCACCAAACGCTCTCCATCAAACCGTATGCGTTCGCATCGGTGTTGTCCTGGATCTTAGGAATTTTCGTCGCTTGCTCACATCCTGGTAATTATTTGCGGGACAATGACGAACAAAAGCTTAAGTTGAAGATCCTAAAGGTATACGCTACCGCATTGTTTACCGTATGCTTCCTAGGCCCGTTGTCGGTAATTACATTTGTAAACATCGGAATCTTCCGCGTTGCACGAGTGTTAATCCATTGCGCACCATCACAGCACGGGAACCTCAAGCAACGAGTTCGTAAAGAGCGCAAGGCCGCATTTACGCTTCTCGTGATGACCGGATTCTTCTTCGTTGCGTGGTCGCCGTTCTTTGTGGTAAACATGTTCTATGTCTACTGTGTTCAATGCCTCCCTTCCTCGTCCAACGCTCAGTATGAAATGGTAGACATTATAAAGTGGCTGCATTACTCAAACAGTGCAATCAATCCCGCCATCTATGCCTTTCGTGATGCCGAAATGCGCCGAACCTTCGCGAGACTTTTGGGTCCTTTTAAAAGATTTTGTAGAAGTGGTCGAGTGGAGCCGGAATTTCCAAATACACATGAGATTCTCGATTTGTACATTCGAAATTAAAGCAACCTATTTCTGATGCTCAATTCAAACGAAATCAATAGAACTTAAAAACCAACAAACAAGCTAGAGGAATCTTTCGCCCCTCTTCAATTGCCGGGACATTTTTCTGTCCTGCCTTAACGCTAACATAAAAACAGCAATTCGTTCATATAGCTAGAGATATTTGGTACTACTTTTCTTTTCTCAGTTTTATTCACGTGACTGATGTGAGGAACGAGTGATTGCGTCCTTCTGGGTTTAAACGCATGGAAAAACAGTGCTCGGTTAAAACAATAATCAAACGGGTAAAGACATGTTTAGTTTTTAAAAGAAGTCTGAATGAACCTCAATTTTCTTTTGAGAAAACAAGCTCGTAAATGGGAATTTTACGTGATATGACGTGATTACATAATTTCTGGCGTCCCTTGACAAATCTCTTACACTCGATTTTAGGTTTCGTCTTCCATTTCTTGGTCTTTGCCATTGATCCATTTTTTAAATAATTTTTTTTTGTGTACGTGTTTATTTTTTATGGTTAAACGGCGCTTTATTTCATTCGAATTTCTATTTTCAGCCCCTATTGTGTTTTGATTAACTATTTCTGTTATTCATGCTTTTGATGAATGCGCATTGACATCAGTGTTCGAAGGGAACTGACCACTATTGTGTTCCAAAAAAAAAAAAGGAAATGAAAAAGTAGAAAAAAGAGAGAAGGAAGACAGAGAGAAACTATGGCAACATTAGAAATGATTTATTCCATCAGTATACCAAGCTGAAGTGATGTTGTCGTTCTGAAATTTCCTCACTGTTTACTGATAATGTAAATACGTTGTACAAAAAATGAAATGTTACCTCGCCAAAAATAAAAAATGATAAAATGATAGAGATAATAATAGGAATAAAATATTACCGGTTATCTGGAAGTTTTTTGTTCAATTCCTTGTCAAGAACATGTTTACTTTTCCTTATACTTGCGACAGATAACACTGACCGATTTTTTGGAAAAATGAATTGATCGATATTGTGGCCCTCCTAATGAAATATGAAAGTAAGGCTATCTTCGAGATACTCTGAGCCTCATGCTTTAAAAGAAGGTAAATGCGAAGATTTCCATAAATGTCTCTTATATTTATGTCATAATTAAAACTCATTCTCGCAAGAAAAGGTTTTGTGCTTGCAGTAAATGAGGAAGCGCTGTTCTTTGAAACTCAAACTAGCCTGTTCATCATACTCCATATTTACATTAGTATTCACACTACAAGGATAAGTCGAAAGCATAAAAAACAATAAATTGAGAAATGAAGCTCTCATAATTCAGCTTGAATAAATTCCTCGAAACTGGTTGAAAATTACATTAGGTATTTATTTTTTCCCTAAATCAAAGGTCGAGAATTGTATTATTTTACAAATCTCTTGATCTTCATTTCAATGCTTTCAGCCTTTTATTGATAAGGACGTTTGCTTGTAAAAAATGTCGTGAGATTGTTTATATGCCTTAAAATGCTTCAAGAAAATGTTCTTTATCATTATGACTGTACTACTTTCTACATTATTGGTATTAATAAAGTGTAGAAATCGAATTTTTGTAACTTATGCTTCACCGCGATGATATAGCTTCCGATCCTTTTAAACATTTGCGATCTCAGTCTACACTTTTAGTTACTTCACTTGCGTCATTGTTCTTTGCGTTAACCAATGGATGGCTGAGGGCCGTATACGTTTTGATTTATTTGTGTTTCATTAAACCACGACTCTAAGTATCACTTTTCCACATTTATTTGTAAGACAACTTTCAACAGTACGCTTTTAATTTACATTTAGACAACTGAAAATATTTCCAAATATCTCTATACTTTTCATTCCCTTTTTTCTTTTGGACTTTCCTCTGTTTCCTCAGCCTCATCGGCAAAATCAAAGGTTTCACATGATAAAATTTGTGGCCATTCAATTATATGTTGGTCGCTTTTTAGAGCTTTTGACGATTTGTATCTTAACTGCAAGAGTTATCGTCTTTCTCTATTCTCTGAGAAAAAAAAGTGACAGCCACTGTTTCATTTTCTATTCCCTTTCAATTACTAGAACGTTCTTATGTCAACCAAACTTCCGTAAAACTATTGAAATGGAGTATTCTTTGACAAGGTGGAAATGAGCTCTACAGTTACTTGATAATATATTCGATCGAGACGAGTGAAATGAACGTACAGTCGTAAAATATTGCGACCTTAAGATACGGTAATCGGAATGCAGGCCTAGAAAACCGCTCATCTGCAAATGCTGCAACAGTAATCTCCCGAAGAAATATATTTTCACACCCGTAGAAAGTGACAATTATGTTGTTTCCATAAACTGATTTAAGTAAAGGGTAGAAGAAAAGGAAGAGCTGACAAGCAGCTGTTTACACCGGAAAAGAAGATTTTAAAACGTCAATCACCAACTGCGCTTGATTTATGTGTTTGTACTTTTATTTAAAACTCTCCGCTTAGATTTGAACTGATTTTTATTCTCTTAAACTTGCTGAGCGCGAGGCGAAACAAGGTGAGGAAAAAAGGGGAAATATGATGGGAGAGCGAAACAGATCCATGATCAACAGTGGAACCGAAGCACTTAACAGTTCACTTTCGCCTGACGCGTTACATCCCAGATCCGAAGTGGATACCCTCGTCTTTGTTTTCTTTTCAGTTTTACTCGCACTTGCAATCGTCATCGGCAACTCAATCGTTATGACTGCTTTCATTCACAACCGAAAATTGCGAAAGAGAGGCAATGTATTTCTGGTCAGCTTGGCTTGTTCCGACTGCATCGTGGGAGTCGCCTCCTTACCGCTTTGGATCTGCATCTCAGGCCTTGGAATCAGCACAGGCGAGGTTTTCTACGAGTTTTTCATTAGCTTGGATATTTTCAGCGCTCTGACATCGGTATTTCATTTAACAGCCATTAGCGTCGAGCGCTTCATTTCTGTCTCAAGGCCATTCTTATATCAACGCCTTTCGTCTCGAGTTTACACGGCAACGATTACATCAGCATGGCTATTGGCAGCCCTCATTGCTTCGTCAACTCCACTACAGAAACTGTTCAAGCTTCAACGTTTTTACGCGCCGAGTTTTACTTCGGTGGGGTTTCTTGGTCCACTTGTAATTATCAGCTCAATGTACGCTGGGATATTCCGCATCGCCATATCACTGAGCCGCCATACACCTGGTTCAGACAGGACCTGTAGAATATCCTGCCGGGAAAAGAGTCAATTAAAGAAAGAAATTAAAGTGGCAATGACCCTAACAGTGGTATCTGGATTTTTCTTTCTGGCATGGCTTCCATTTTATTCACTTTTAATGATTGCTGTTTACTGTCCTCAGTGTTTGCCTGCAAGCCGCGATCTTCAGCGCCTGGTGGAAATCGTCAAATGGATGCATTACTCGAACAGTGCTGTAAATCCATTCATCTATGCTTTCAGAGACAAAGAGATGAAACGAGAATTTCTGCAGCTCCTCCAGTTCAAGAGACTATCAGACATGCTTACTCTCTGTTTGAGTAAATATCGCGCAACAGCACAAGACATGTAAACATACGTTTGAAAGCGTCAGAGGCTCAAAAAAAAAACTCTTCTAAACCATAAATGTTTAAACCACTAAGTGTTCTCTGGTGAACTCAGAGCTTGTTGAGGCCGCTGTGCTGAGAGTCTCTTAATGCACGTTTCTTTTAAATTTTGAGGGTTCATATATCGCACATCTTAACTCAATAACACCGAAAAACTGATATGAAGCTGTCTAATTTATCTTATTCATTTCCGCCGAAAAGTTTTGCAAATTGATCAATAGATTCTGGAGATGTCAAGGAAAAAGGTAGTTATGAAGAAGCTAGCAGTTCTGTTTGACGTAGAATATCATGGTAACGATTGAGTAGGAGATACTTTACCAGGATATATCTTGATATACGTCTTACATTGAATGTGTTTAGCGTTTGATGTTAAAGGTAAAGAAGAAAATTTTGAAGATCCTTTTCAGAGATGACAATGCAATTCTTTAATTTACCGTGTTCCAAAAGGCGTATCGCAATTGCTGATCCAGTCCTGTATATGACGACTTCTGATTTGATTATCTTAAATCTAGAGATCTAGCTGTTCTTTGAGTGATTTGAGTCATAAAGATATAAGATCCTTCCGCTTAAATCTTTACACAACTGATTCAAGATTCGTTCGCATCTCGATATTCCCAATTATCAAACGTGAGTTTGGTACAACTTGATTTAGTGTCAATCCAATGATTGCGTGGTAAAGTTTGGTTACATTTCAAGGATAAATTCTTTAACGGCGACTTTTGGTTTAAGTATCTAGAACGTGCAACTTGTAATCCTTATTCTGAACACTTGTAACGTAACAGTCGTGCTGTGTCGTAACTAAGTAGTTATTATTGTGACTGCATTCCATAACTGCATGAAAGTTCCTTATTCATGTGACCTGGCCTGTTAAAAGAAATAAACACAATGAACGTCTCCGCTGACGGACACTCGCATCAGAAGACAGCTCTATTTACAGACACTATTTTTCATTCCGTTTTGCCACCCAGCCAGTAAAAACTGTGCTTTTAAACACTCCCGTAAGTGTAAGCATTCTCCTAAACAAACGCGGACACAAAATTGGATTTTTTCATTTGTCTACGCTCTATTGTAAGCGGACACTTCATGCATA